>NC_079496.1:64909546-65150636 GCF_030052815.1 Hevea brasiliensis | reverse complement strand
GAATTAATTCCCTCTCTGATGAAGTGTTGAGGTGTATGCTTAGGAAACGAATAGAATGAGTACACATATTATTCTTTGGCTAGCTATATTATTTCTCATTAGCCATGACTTTTGGGGCCAATTGAATTTCTCACTAGCCATCGGCTTTGGGACCAATTGAACTTTGGAACATGATTAAGCTGTGTGTATGATTTATTGATATTTATTGTGATATTGTGAAATGGAGTTTAAATTCTTTATGACATTCATTGTCTTTGAATTTAACTATGATTTTAAGTATCCCTTATTTATATGACTCATGATTTGTGATGTAAAGTTGTATTTGGTTAATGTTATGCACCACTGAGACATTGTCTCAGCGATAGCTTTTCATTACTGTCGTAGGTAAAGCAGGTGAGGCGACAAACTAAGTACTAGTACTACCTTGAGAGATCATCGGTATATTGAGTATAACATATTTTGCATTTTGTATTGTAATGTATGTTCCTTTGTATGTATATAGTGTTCTTGGTTTTGAGCAGTTGTAAATTAAAATTGTACATTGAAGTTGTAAAATAAATTGTAAATTATTTTGGTTTGTAAATATTGTGTTATATTTCTTTTATCTCAGCCTTTGAAAATACTGAAAAATTATTGTGGATTTGAGTTGAAAAATGTTGAGAAACATATTGTGTTGATTAAATATTGGAGTTTGAGATTGAGAAATATATTTGAACTGCTTTTTACAGGTTTTTGAAGAACTGTTTTATTCAAAATACAGATGGCACTCCGCAACATTTTACAAAAATTACTAATAATTCAAATGTGTTAGCTATCTCACTTGGTTTAAAAAATTTTTAATACACGTAAATAGTGCTCACTTGTAAAAGAAGTAAGAAAAGTTTTAAAATCCCTTATAGTGTATTTAATGGGTTATCGATGAAGCGAAGTTGGTAATTCATTAGGTATACTACGAGATCATGTTATACCTTATAGAGGATAGCGTGTGACAAGGTGACTCATTGCGAGGCCTTAGTGATGGACAGTGCCTCAGTTTCTGGGCTTCCTACGTTTGAGGTGCGAGGGCAAGCCTATCGGCTTATGTTAGGGCAGCTGTAGTAGTCCTTTTTGGACAATTTTTGATCGATGTTCTATAGATCCACACCATATGCATGCAGTCACTGCCAGCAGTCCCCCTTGTGCCACTTCTAGCGGTATGGGCGGCGAGAAGATGTTGAAGTGGTCTCTAAACCATCACTGGAGGCGCCTTGATGGTGTGGACTAGCCTCTCTAGGTGTGACTATAGTGCAGGCTCTGGGGTGATCGACCTTGTGGTTATCCTAAACCACTGAGCGGGAGGACCCTTACTCTTCTTCTTGAGAGCGAGAAAATGGCTGGGTGACTGGACCCCTCTTACGCTATTTTTCCCTTCTATTGTGCTCATTTATTCAGACCCTTTCTACTTTCGATGCTACATCTACTAATTTGGCAAAATTCGTTATCTCTAATGCTATTATCATGACTTTGATATTGTCATTGAGCCCTTCTTCAAACCTTTTGCACCTTTACGCCTCTGCAGGGACTATCTCCCTCTATACCATTTCGGTCGATGAATTCTCGCTTATACTCTACCACTAATAGTTGCCTCTGTCTCAGATTGATAAATTCTCTTATTCTCTCTTCTAAATACACTTCTTGACATACTTCTTCTGAACTCTTTTAGGAAGTAATCCCAGTGATTTGATCAGGTTGCACCTCATTGGTTCTTGTGTCCGCCATTGGTATGCATCATCCTGAAGTAGGGACACAACACACTCAGCTCTGCTCGAGTGCAATGAAGCTATTCGGCACTTTAATTGTTCTATCCAACCAGTTTTTATTGTCATGGGATCATCCTCTTTCTTCCCAAAGAAATCCTGACCCCATGTTTTGTGGTTTCTCGGATGGGACTTACGTGGTCTTGGTGGAGGTTGTGGTTGTGGTTGTGGTGGTGGAATTACCCCATTATTTGTCGGTAAAACTTCGGTCATTTGTTGAAATAATGCAAACTAAGATTGGGCAAGTGCCTCATTTCTTTGGTGGGCGATTCTCCCCCCCCAGATTTAGCCCTTGGTGAGCACGACTCTCCAACTCTTCATCAAGCGCTCTTTGAGAAGTAGGATCCATATCACGATCAAAATAATAAAACAAATAGATGCATCGGTGTCACTTCAACACTTACAAATGCAATGCAATGGTATGCACTCTATCTAGGCGAAATGCCTAAGCGGATGCTTTGATACCACTAAATGTGACACCTTACGTCTACGGTGTGGCCGAGCAAGATATGCCACCACGATTGTGTGAAGCACCAATTCATATTTCTATTACAATTTACCCTTTTTAATTCATTTATTCACAATTTTTATTAATATGAATTTTTAAAAATTTATAGAAAATTGGCAGAGTCTGCATTGTAAATTGAAAAAGCAGTTCTTACGAATACATTAAAAACACTTTCAATATAATCATAATTCAATCTCAGTCAACCACCATCTTTCCACAATTTCTCGAATGACATCAATATTTCAAAAATTCAATTCATTCATATCATACTCAACTCCATAAGAAAAACTTAAATTATTACTGAACATGGTTCATAAATAATTACATCAAAAGTATAATTACATGAGTTTAAAATATACATAACAAAAGTTTACAAATACAAAAGACAAAAAGTAGCCTCATGTCCTACCAATGCCTTTGCAAATGTGAGGTGACTCTACGGACTACGTGTGCGGATCTGAAAGCTCACCCGATGTAAGTCTGCTTTGGACTCCCGGCTATGTCTCGATGCACATGCGTGGCAAAGCGACGCACTAAGCAATTCTGCTTAGTGGTGACAATATAAAATAAAATAACTAAAATAACATAAATATGCAGAATGTATGTTTACATTTTAGGTAGACTTAATTTCTTGCATTTATTGCAGTATTATTCGATTAAAATTTTATAAGATTCATTATCATTGCCCGAGTAACCCCTACTAGTCGACTGGACTGGATAAGCGAATAGCGCCTTGAGTACTAAGTACCTCAGACCATCACACCATCGCTCACATTGTGTCTCCCGGTGTGCAACAGAATAGCTAATAAGCTGTAATAATTATCAGGGATAAAATTCAAGTATAATAACTCAATTAACATAGGCAAAGGCTACTTTATCACAGAATGGCACGTGAGGCCATAAAACATAGAATGGCATGAAGCCATATGCAGTACTGCTAATAGAACCCTATTGGCATGCCAACCTATCCAAACCAATCTTGCTAGGTGTACTAGGGCATGTTACACTCTTAAATTATACAATTCTTAAAATTCAAGTTTAGGTGTTACTATTCATTTCATTAATCAACAAAAATGTTGACTTTTGTATGGATAATAGGTACATTGGTTTTAATATTCCCAACATACCACATTTTGCATTCTAAAATTGTTGGTATTGGTTGTCAATACCATTTCTAAGCTTAATGTTAGTTGTTCAAAATTTTCAGATTTCAAGCCTTGTATTTTCTGTTCCATTAGTCATTTTTGTAGTGGGAATTTGGCAAAGTTGTCAACATGAAAGTTGTTCCTTATTGTGTCTAGTTAAATTTCATTTTTTGAATCACTCCATTTGGAGTTTTGTAGATCAAGTTATTGCCTAAATACCATGATTGGCGGATTGCCGACTGCTAGATTTTACGGGTGACCAAATCTATAGTGTTTTGTGCGGTGATTGCAGGTCACCTTTTGAACATGTTATGATCAAACTTTGGGTTAGGTTTCTTCATGAAAGTTGTAGGTATATGTCTCATCTATTTTCTGGTAAAAGTTTAGATCAATTGGACTTTTCTACACTGAGTTATGACCAAATGAATAAATACTATTCATGTAGTCATTTTACCCAGGCAGAATGCAGGTCACCTGGATTAGGGCAATCTTTAGGTCAACTTAGTTTGATTTTCTGGGGATGGTTTCTTCACCAAAGTTGTGACATTATGTGTCTAGTTTCATGTTCAATTGGCCATGCACCAATTGAACCTCCACAACTCCAGTTATTACTGTTCAAACCTGCTGGACTCATGCCCAGTCCTGCAGGTCACCAAGTAGGAACACTAACTTCAATTCCCACAACACAAACCACTTCATTTCTCATTCACACATAACCAAATGGTCACTAATTGACCATTAAAACTTACTTTCACCATTAGATGATCAACATTTCAATTTTGGGTCCAAATCCTAGCTCTACCATTTCAATTTTTCAAACACATACAATCAATGGATCAATTCATACTCCCAATAATTCATATACAAGTTTAAAGTTAATTGACACTAACCTTTGTTGGAGAGTTTCCTAGCTTACAAAACTTCTTTTTTTTTCTTTCTTTTGCTGCCTCAAGCTTGCTCTAGTTGGAAGGAGGTTTTAGTGAAAGGAGCAAGTGATTTTAGGGGGTGTTTATAAAGAAAATTTAGAAAGAAGGAAAGTCATCAATGGAGATAAGAGAGAGAGAGGAATTCGGCTGAAGAAGGAAGAGAGAAGATGACAGATGTTTCTTTTGATTTTTACCCCATTTAACTCTTTTTAAATTGATTTCATAATGCTTGTTATAATTTGATTGGTGGAGCCCTTTTAATGACATCATTCTTATGCAATAAATCCATTTATTTCTTTTTTTTTTGTTCTTCTTTCATTCATTTTTAATAAATTTTTCATGAATATTTGTTGATATTTTATGTCATATAATTCACTTACATAAATGGACAAGTTGGTCAAAAATCATCTCTGAAGACGAAATGACCAAAATGCCCTCCATTTGTCTTAACGAGCTAAAATTGTGTGTCTGATTGAAAAATTTTTCTAAGCCTTTTCTTGGCATTCTAATGCCATAGAATCCTCAATGACTCTTCTCTGGAGTCCCAAAAATTATTTTATGAATTTTTTTCCCAGGTTTAGGGTTGTTAACGGCTTTCACTATCACTTCCCCTTCGGGTTACTCATCACTAGGGTTACATTTCGTTTAACCTTAGTGCATTACATTCTAAAAATTTTCCTTGATTTTTATGAGCATTATTTAGTTTATTTATAACTCATCACTCTTGTCTATTTATAATTTCGAATATTCTAGCTGCCTATATCGACATTGGTCACCAGACGATGGTATGCGGACTAGCTAAAGTGAGGATGTTACATATTTCTTTGTAATTGAGCGGTTATGCAGTCATATGTGAAAATATTATCTTTTGGCTTGTTAAGGCTATGAACTATATTGTGAATAAAATCAAATATTTTGAATGCAATGAGAATGGATTTACTTAAATGTTTTGCAATTGTCATAAATTATGGAGATTGGTTGGATTTGTAATGATTTGAGTTTTGGTGGTTGCAATTGGTTTGTAATGTATTATTTAGAGCTGTTTTTCACAAGTTTTGAAGAACTGTTTTCCCATATATAAACGGCACTCTGCTGAAAATTTTCAAAATTTGCATAAAAATAAAAATGTGCAAAAATTTTAACTAGTCTTTAAACTTTAAGTAAATGTTTTTAATACCTACTATAAAAGCTCACCACTTTCAAAAAGTAAGAAAATTATTTTAAAATTCTTTATAGTATATTTAATGGGTTACCGGTAGGTGAAGTATAATAATTTATTAGATGTACTATGGGATCATGTTACATCTTACTGAGGGGTAGGATGTGACATTTAGATCCCTTTTAATTGTATTCGATCTAATCCGGAAACGAGATTCATAAACTAATCTCCTTTATCCTATCTCTTTTAGCGCTTTTGGAATTTTCTCGGGGCCTTTGGTCAAATCTCGCATATCGATGTAGCATTTAATGCACTAGTGGGTATAAATAGGGAGGAGGCAGCCATTCACAAATCATGCCACTTTTAGATTTCTCTCATCGACATTAACTTCTCTCTCGTTTTCCAAGTTTTTTGGCAAACTAATACTCTATTAAGATCTTTAATCTTTTACGATCAATTTTCCTTTTATTTAGTGAAAATGAGTGGTGCAGAAGGTCGAGAGGCTGCGAGCTGCCTTAGTCCATATTTTGTGGACCTTAGAAGAAGCGGCGTGATTAGACCAGCGGGCAATCTAGCACGATCATCATTAAACTCTTGGTCAAGCTACGGGCCAGGCGAAGAATGTCTTCGAAGAAGGAGAACCTGCCAGTTGATGAACTGCAGTCAATCTTTAGAGAGACTGATCTCCAATCTATTAGTCAAGAATATAATCTGCGGATCGACTCATTTAAACTGATCAGATGCCATGGCAATCTTTGGGCTGATCACTTCTTTGAAGAAGGTGATCTTATAATAGTGTACAAGGAGCAGCTGAAGTCAGGGTTCCATTTTCCCTTGGATAGATTTTACATGGCCGTACTGAAATTTCATCATGTTTCGATAGTTTAAGTGCATGAACTCTGGCGGACTTTAGTAGCCTTGAGAGGCCTCTGCCGAGCCAAGAGGCTGGAGCCCACGGTTAGGGTTTTCTTGAATTGCATAGGCTTACGAAGAAAGGATGATGAATTTTGGTTTTTTTCAGGCAAAGCCTAACTGTGGGCTTTTCATCGATCTCCCTTCCTTACTGAAGAACTGGAAGGATCGGTTTTTCATCCTTAGGAGCAAGAATCGAAATGGCTTTGAGGGCATCCACGTAATTGGAATTATTTGGTCCCCAAGTTCCTAAAGCTCACTTTAAATAAAGCGAAGATGCCATGGTGAAAGAATTAAAAGCTCGGTGACCACCCATAAATATTTGCGCTTAGATGCGGTCATGGCGAACTAAAATGGTGGATGATGCGGTTGATCGCCCATGAAGATTACGAGCTTGACTTCGACCTCGATCTTGTGATCGGTATAATCCGGATGTCTAGTCTCTTAATCTTAATGAACTCAGACTTCTTCTTTGTGCGGTGTGGCGGGTGGTGAAGCTTTTAAAGAGAGCATAGCGAAAAGGAGGTCTCGAAAGGTACAAGCGATGAAAGAGGCTACTATCGTCCTTTGTTCGGACACCCATGCGAGACTTGGTAGAAATGCAGAGCTCCCTCCTCGACCTCAAGAGCGGTGGTCTCGAAAGTAGAGTCGTTGCCTCTTCACCACAATGATTGAGCGTCCACCTCCTCCGATCTCTTCTAATGTAGAAGGGAGTCTTACAGCCTATTGTTAGAATGCTCTCAGGAGCTCAACTCCTTATCCAGTCATTGGAAAGAAAGCGCTCAACAGGAAATCCTAGTCTAGCCAAGGTCATGGGCGCCTCCATCATTTCCAAGAAGATCAGCGGTTGGTGAGGAGAATATTGGCGATATTCTAACTCGGACAATGAGTTGAGCTTGGAGGCTATTGCAAACCAATATGTGATCGGATAAAAGCCCACATCTTAAGGAAGGAAATTCTTAAGGTGGTCAAGATCGTCATTGCAAAGTCTCAGCTCTCCACTGCCAATGATTACATTGTCAAACTGGAAGATCGGGTGAAGTATTGCAAATAGAGGATAACTAAAGTGGAGCAAGAACTTGGAGTCACCCGGACTGGTCGATCTATAGATCTTGCTCATTTTTCTAAAGAACTTTGGGCAAAGGAGGAGGAAAGCACTATAAAAGAGGCTGGGGCATATGTGAACACCCATAGCGACCTCTTGTCTGAACTAAAAAAGCGTTATCCTAAGGAGGACTTTACCTGGATGGATAAGCTCGTCCCAGTGGTCAAAGAGGACAGCAATGAGGAGCACGAAGGTGAGGAGAGAGAGAGGAATGTAACTGGAGAGCAGGGCAGAGAAGACCCCCCTGCTAATTGACTTGTATATTTTTATTTAGAAATGAATTGAAGTCTTTTATGTTCAATTTCTTGATAAGATAGAAAAGCACCTAAACCAAATTGTCTGAGTACTTAATTGATTGAATGCAGTTGAACATTAAACATGAGAGTGACTATTAATCATAAGATATCAAACTACTCCAAGAGATCGGAAAAACATTACACATGAACATGAGATCAGACGGAGCCATGACCAAATATCAAATAGAACTTTAAAATATTAGAATTGCAAAGATTTGAAGATAACTTGAAAATTTTAAGGTCGAAACCATTATTTAGAGACCGAATAAAACCTTAATTTCATTTGAGGAATATCTGGGCAATTCAAGTGAGAAGCCCGATCACAACATTAGTCAAATGGAATTTTGCGGTATTTGTACATAGAGAGATCGAAGAACAATAGCAAGCAAGATTGGATGGTCCGGAGATCCAATATTGACTCAAACTCATCGGATAAAGACTAAGGGATCGGAAAGCAATCTAACTTGAGCGTGAGATCGATTTGTTCCAGAGATGAGCCATTAGTAAGTTCGGAAAAACTACCCGTGATCGGGACATTGGTCGAGAACGGATGATAAAGTTTTAATTTTAAAAGAACCTTGCCTTCGAAGGTCGGCCAAAATATGGTGTCTACAATAATTAAACTAAAAAACATAATATAGATCACAATGAATTAATGAAGACTCATCTCATTCTTCAGGAACTGATTTTAAGGCTGCTGGTTGATTAGGCATATCATGCTCAATAGTTATCTTTGTCTTATTCTAACTGATGTAGGTCCTCAAATCCAATCTATTCAATTTCCTTTGGGGTTTGAGGAGGTGGTTGGTCTTGGTTAGATGGCTCATTACTAAGGTGTGACCTAACCCTAATAGTGTCCCCCTGAAGCCTAATAACATGTTTAGGAAAAATGACCTCTTCCTCTATCTCCTTATGCTCCCCCTGAAAAGGTGACTTAACAAGGAAATAAAGCTCAGATTCTCTATAAGTAAAGTCCATACTGTAACACCCCTATATTTGGTAGTGCGTTCTACTATTCCGGCGATCGATGTCTGTCTGGATAGTTAGGATGCTTGGAATTATACTTAAATATTAGTGAGGAGACATAAAATAATGAAATACAATAGAGGAAAATACAAGAAAAACAAAGGAAAAATAAGAGCAATGAAATGTGATTAAGTTAAATGAGCCAAAAATTGTAACGATGGGTGACCTTTGGATGTTGAGGCGAGGACTGTTGACTACCCCTGGACTACGGGAAACCCTAGGAAATATTTTTAAGACTTAAATAAATATCTATTGTGGTATAGTTGACTTAGAAAATGCCAAAGAAAATTTAATTAATTAGTACAAAGAAAAATAAAAAATCAAGAAATCGATAAAAATCAGTGTTGCCGAAAAATTAGAAATACAACCCGAGGAGGGGCATTTTGGTCAATTGACACCTAGAGTGGACTTTTGACCTAAATGTCCATAAAAAATTTGTAGTGTTAAATTTTGAAAATGCCATGAAAAATGAAATCTAAAAATGAAGTACAATTAAAAGAGAAATGGGGGATTAATTTACAAATATGGAAACTTGTATTATTAAATGTTTAATGTGAGTTAGTGGGGCACTAAGTGGGATTATATAAACTATATAAAGACAGATTTTTCCACTAAAACTTCATGAATCTTCTTCTTCCTCAAAAACTTCATTTGGCCAAATTTAACTTCCCCTAAGAAACCTCCATTAACGTCCCCAAACCAAGCTCCATGCATCCATTTTCAAGCCATTTTCACATAATTTCCTTCATTAAGTTTACTCTACACAGCTTGGGAAGTGTTATGGCAGCAAAAAGAAGCAAGATTGGTGAGGTTTTAGCAAGCTTCAATAAGAGGTAAGTGCCCATTTTCTTCCCTTGATTAATTAAAACTTGTGTTGAGGTTATGGGTAGTATTTTGGGTGAAGAAATTTTAAGAAATGGTTGAGTTATGGACTGTCCATTTTGGCAGCCATGGGAGCTGAGTTGCTTGAGTTTTCTTACATTAAATTGGTGGTAATTGATGGGAATTAGTGTTGGTTGAGTCCATTTGAAGTGCTAGCAATTTAATCCTCTTCTATGTGTGAATTATGAATGTAAAGTGAGATTATCTATTGAAATTGGGAAGCTTGATGTATATGAGCAATTTGGCAGCCTTGTGATGTATGGTAGATTGTTTAAATTCATGAAATAATTTACTGAATTATGGTACTAAGGATGGCAGTATGTGTATGTAATTATTGGTGGGAAATTAGATGTGTTAATGAGAGGTATTCATGTGTATGTATTGTTGAAGTTGGATATTATGAAATGGAAGTGTAAATGGTGCATTGCCAATTGGCTATATTCTGGCCAAAATTACTACAATGTAAACTAATGAATGGTTATGGTTAGTACCAAATGTAGAATTAGGTTTGGTAAGTGAAGTATGGTTAGTTGAATGTGTGATTGGTTGATGCCTCAAAAATGAGTTAAGGGCAGTATGCAAATAAGCCTATAACCCTAAGTGTGTAACTCTAATTGGTATGAGGCCAATTGGAGGTAAAATTAGGAGCAAAATTTTCCAACTTTCATGTTGAAAGCCTACCTAAATTTTGTCCAAAAAGTGACATGAAAATTAATCAAATCCAGATTGGTGACATTGCAAACCTGAAAATTGACCATTTGAATAGCAATCAGTATTTTGGCCATAACTCACTCAAAACAGATCCAAATGACCTAAAATTTATACCATGGAAAGCTTAGACATAAAGCTACAACTCTTATGAAGACACCAAAGCCCAGAAATGACTATAAGCAAGTCAAAATGCTTGCACAAGTTGGGTTACAAAAACTGGCCAAATTGACTTTGACCTAAAAATGACCTAAACTTTGCAATATAAGTGCAACTTGACCAGCATTAGTAAAATGACCGTAACTTGGTCCATAGAACTCCAAATGACATGAAATCAGTCCCAAAATTTCAATAAGACATAGATCTACAATATTGGTAATTTGACAAAAACCCAAAAATCAAGGAAACTAGGTCAATTAACTTGATTAAATTGGCACACTAAATCTGAAATTAGCACATTTGACCATAAAATCAAGAAAATTCAAATAAGCATATCTCCCACCAGAAGTGTCCAACTTAAATAAGCCATACCAATCTGGAAAGCTAAGAAAGAGACCTAAAACATTTTTTTAGACAACTTCCTCAAAATATAAATATATAAGGTCAGAATTTAAGGTCAAAGCTATTGACCTAATTGAGGACCATGCCAATATAGAACCTTTGAGTCCAAGTTAACAATTTATCTATAAAGAATTCTATAAGACTTGAAAAATGGTAAGCAAAATTTTTGGTTGTCCCTAAGACATAGGGCAACAATACTTATAAAGAATGCTAGACCTCAATGTGATTATAAACAGTCCAAATAAATTAGTAAAATTAGAACCGAAGATGCCTAAAGGAAACTAAAACTTAGATTTGACCTAGTTATGGTTAATTGACCATAACTTGAACTATACAACTCAAATGGAGTGATTCAAAAAGGAAATTAAAGAAGACACAATGAGAAACAATTTAATGAAGAGACATTTGTTAAATTTACACTGTAGCTTGATCCAATAGACCATAAACATTGGCCATGAAATCTGGAAAATGGCAATAAAATGCAATAAGCTTTAAAATAAAATTGGTAACATATACCAACACTTAGAGACTATAAAATGTGACAAATTGGAAACATTAAAATTAATTCACCTAGTGTGTATTAATGGTCAACATTGTAGGTTGACTAATGAAATGAATTGAAGGGAATAGTACCAAGAAAATTTAGATATTGGATCTTATTATTAGAAACAAGTTAACTGAATACTGAAATACTTTAAATTGTGTTTTTCAGTTGAAAAGGATATTAAGAAGCATAAGGAACATTGAGTCAAGGCCTAGAGGAGACTCAAATCAGGTGTGTGCACAATACTTTTTATATTCACTGCTTTTACTAGAAAATTTATTTGGAGAAATGAGTTATTAATAATTTTTTATTGTTTTGGTTTGGGAATTTTATTTGGAAATTATTGTGTTGCCTACTTTGCAAATTGAAATTTTGAGATAAAATGTGATTTGTAATTTGTATGAAATATTTAAATATTGTGATTTGAAATTATTTTGATTCATACTTGGCATGGTAGTCCCTTACTCTGTTCCTCCTTCACTTGTGGGGTTGAGTTTGATATTTGATTATTTTCCTCCCTCTCTGGCTTGCCAGTCTGAGGTGAGTTTGGATGAGTTCTCATTAGCTAGCTAGCCACCTCCCTCATTGATTTCGAGTAGTGGGGTGAGTATGCCTTGTCATGGTGTACAACACGGCATGTTCGAAAAATTTTTCTCATGACCTAAGTTATGTTGTTGTGGGTAACAACTGTGTTATTCAATTGTTTGATCAAATTTATGTTATATGAGCTTTGAAAATTGTGACATGAAATTGTGAATCATTTGAATTGTGAATTGTCAATAAAGTTTTACATACCGCATTTTAAATTATTATTGTGCACCAGAGTAAATTTTACTCGTGATAGCTTTCATTCTTGTCGCGGGTAGATGAGCGGATAAAGCGTGAGTAAGTGCTTGTGACTTCGCATTGGGATTTTGCCCGATTATATTGAGTATACCACTTCCTTGTAAATATTTTTGTAATGCATGTGAACTGTATATATATATTGTACTTGGTCTTGGCGTTGTAAAATAAAGTTATAAATTATTTTGGCCTATAAAAATGTTGTATTATACTTATTTCATCTCGACTTTTGAAATACTCATTTATTTTGCACTTTATCTTTGGAATTGCTGAAAATGATATTGAATTGAGTTTGAACTGTTGAGGATGCTGATTTGAGTTGAGCCATATTGGAGTTTGGGATTGAACAAATATATTGGAAGTGCTTTTCTGAGGTTTTGAAGAAGCTGTTTTGCTCCAAATCTGACGGCACTCTACCAAAATTTTTATAAAATTTATGGCTGTTCAGACCTAATGTGTGATTTAACTTCGATTAAAAAATTTTAACATCTGTCAAAAGTACTCACCACTGTAAAAAGAAATAAGAAAAGGTTTAAAATCCCTTGCAGTATATTTAATGGGTTATCAATAGACAAAGTTGGTAATTTATTAGGTATACTACGAGATCATGTTATGCCTTACGGAGGGGTAAGGTGTGACACATACTAACAAAATATTTCCTAGTAGGAGGATGATAACACTTATAGCCTTTTTTAGTATCAGAGTATTTTACAAACACACATTTAAGAGCTCTAGGTTTTAACTTCCAACATTTGTTTTATGAACAAAATAGACACATTAAAAAATCTTTGGAGGAACAATATAAGAATTATGACCTTGTAAAATCTCTAAATGACTCTTAAAGTTTAGTGTTCCCAGAGGCATTCTATTGATAAAATATGTTGTAGCAAGAATTACATCCCCTTATAAGGTGTAGAAAAATTCACAGTAAGCATAAGAAGTGAGCCACTTCCAATAAACAACTATTTTTTCTTTCGGATACCCCATTTTATTCACTAGTATTTACATAACTAGTTGGATGCCTGTATCATTTGAATCCAAATAAGTACAAAAACACCATTAAGATTTTAAGATTTTAACCTTAGCATCAAACTTGTGTGGAAATCATTTTGTACAACTGCTGAAAGCAAGAAAATATTTTACTTTTTGCTTTCTTCAAATAAACCCATGTCAACCTAGTGCAATAGTCAACAAAAGTAAAAACCATCTATAATTAGATAAAGAAACTATTTGAGTAGGTCACTACACATTAGAATAAATAGTCATAAAAGGGATCAAACTTTTATTATTTATGAAAGGATAAGATTGTCTTGTGTGTTTAGCAAATTCATAAGCACCACAAATTAGTAAATCTGAGTTGCAATTCTTAAACAAATTAAGATACAACCTTTTTAGAGTAGAAAAAGATGGATGTCCTAATCTCCTATGCCATTGGATAATCTCTTTATTAACAGTCATAGACTTTTCTAACAAAGCTTGGTTTGCTCTAGGATTTGATGGGCCACACTCGTCATCTTATAGATACAGACTATCTCGCAATCTACTATTACCAATCATTTTCCTTGTTCTCAAATCCTGAAATATGCAATGATTAGGAAAAGAAAAAGTTCAATTTTGCAAATAAGGGCTTGGATAATGGGCGCGGATAAAAGATTAACAAGAAAGTTAGGAACATAAAGAACTGAATTGAGATTTATACTGGGAGTGCATGTAATAGAAATTGTACCAGAAATTATGGGACTTCTTCTTTTTTTGAGCATGGGGAATACGTAGAGAATTTATTTGAAGGTCATACGTTTATTTGCTCCAGAATCTATAACTTAATAAGATTTATCTAGAATGGCAGGAAAAGCATTATTTGATATGATAAAATTAGAAGAGACAACTATGGAAAACTGAGATTTAATTAAGCCGAGACAACAAACATCTTAGGGATTAAACTTTTTTATTGGAAAAAAAATCCCAATATCATTTGTTCCTTCAAAGTAATGGACTATTTTAGGCATATTCGCTTTTGGTCAGGTTAAGGACAAAGGCTAGGAAGAGGCACGACACGCGAGGAATAGCTGAAAAAAGCTAGAGAAAGTTCCACGCACTATGAACAGTTCCTGTGAACAATGTGCATGAATAGTACTGATGAACAGTGCGAGTGAATGTTACCCATGAATAGTGTGTATGAACAGTACTGATGGATAGTACTAAAGCCCACCCCAATGAATCTGATACCATCTTAAAAAAATAGGCCAAGAGGGAATTTTCTATGTATTTCTTGATGAGAAAAATGAATATAAGGCTCTTATTCATATACAAAGAATTAGACCTATAGCAAACTAAAAAATAGGAAGCTAATTACAAGGAGCTAATTACAATTGCAAAATACAATTAATGCCTAATAATCATTATTCCTAAAATTGAGAGATTCCAAGAGTTTGATTTGTTCATAGGTTGTGAAACAAGAAACAGAGAAGTGATATGATTTGTTGCTTCTGTGTAAACAACCCATAAATCTGATCTGGAGACATAGGAAAGGGATATCTGATAACCTAATTGTGGAGAAAAATAAGCTTTGAGTGTGGTGCTAGAAGTGTTAGTATTTTGAGTATAGACTTGGTTGGTAGTGTGCTTAGGCTACGAGGTGGGTTGGATCAAGGCTAGCAGTCTTGGATATTGGTCTTGTGTTAAAAATAGCCTTGAATTCTCATGATCTCCTTGAGTAAAAGCATTAGAAGCAGGCTCACTCTCATCAATTGCAATATTGTAACACCCCTATTTGCATAGCCTGGTATATTTCACTGTTCCGGTGACCGGTGTCAGTCTGGAATTAAGGGGATTAGAATAACACTTAAGAGAACTAGAGAAGCCATAAACACAAATAATTAGTAATGTCCAATTAGTAAAGTATAAACAAGAAAAATAGAACATAAGAAGTTAAGCAGTAGAGTCACGGCGATGGGTGACCTTCTCGAGAATATTGTGAAGTCATTTTAAACTCAAATTTCGAGCAGTAAAATGTGGCCTTGGCGGTCCTTAGGACCCTTATGAACACAGTGGAAAAGAAAATCACGAAAAAGAGCTGTTAAGCGGTCAAATAATTAGGTCAGAAATGGAAGAAATATTGGATTTTTACAAGCGGAATGAGCAGTGAGGGCAATTTGGTCAATTGATCCCGAGAGCTAACTCCTGACCTAACTGTCAAATAAAATCAGAGAAAAGAAAATTTTGGAGTTGGGAATTAAATTAAAGAACTAATAGAAAAAAAAGAAAAGAAACGAAAAGAAAAAGCTAATTACATCACTTTATGACATCAAAATGATGTCAAAATTAATTATTTTAATTCCCACAAATTTTGACCCATTCAAATACATAAAGTAAGTCTTAAAAGAAATAAAAATTAAAAAAGAAAATGGTCTTCTCCTACCTCAAAAAAACAGCAGCCCCAACTCTCCCAAATTCCACCATTGACTCCTCCATGAAAGCTTGAATACAAGCTTTTAAATACCCATTTGACTCTACCTTACCCCAAGTTCTCCCATAAAAACTAGATTTAATCACTTGAGAAGAAGATTGGTCATCAAAGAAAGAAGAAAAGAAGAAAGAAAATTGGAGAAAAGGGGAGTTAGAAGTTGCTACACAAATGTTAGTAATTTAAGTTGCAAATGAGTTTATTACTTGTGTTTATAACTTAGTTAACTTAGAAAAATGCTTAAAATGAAATAAAAATTTGTTGAGGGATCATGAATGATTTTTAGCTAGCATGTATATGAGAGTGATTTGAATGGTTTGAATGGGTTTAAGAACTTTAGTTAGTTGAATGGTTAGGATTAAAAGCTTTGAAGGTAGCTAAATGCATGAGGTTAGTGAATTAGGGTTTGGACATTAGGGTTTAGAGACCAAAAATGTGAAAAACTTGTAAATGGTGTCTTTGACCTAATGTGAAGTGAAAAATGGTCATTTGTGACCAAATGAGGTGTGCTAGAAGTGTTGGAATTAAAAGCCAATTCGGATTGGATAAGGTCATGTGCTGGCAGCATGACCAAAATCTCCTTTGAGAGACCAAAAATGAAATTTTACTAGTCCAATGGATATGGGACCAATTCGGAATGAAAATAGGCACTAAATGACACAATTTTCATTTAGGAAGCATGCCCAAAAAGTGACTAAAACCTAGTGAACAAAATGACCAAAGTTGAGAAATCACGATGCGCCTCTGCTAACTTGACCAAATGAACAGTGTTTGTTCATTTGGTCATAACTCAAGCTAGGCAGGTCTAAATGACCTGAAATTTTACCAGTGGTTGGTTAGATGAGATATAGATCTAAAACTTTCATGAAGAAAACAAACCCAAATTATTCCATTAACCAAATCAAATTACTGAGCAAAGTTGGGTCACTGAATCTGTGATTCTTGATTTGCCATTTGAACGATAAAGTTTCAATGGCTATAACTCTCTCTAGAAAACTTTGATTTAGGTAATTCTTGAACCGATGGAAACCAAAGGCATAGTAGAACATTTCATATGAAGAACATTAGACCAAATTATGGACCTAACTTGATCAAATTGCTGAACAAAGTTAAAATTAATAATCTGCGGAACAAAATTCTGCGGCATAAGCGATAAATGTAATTTGCTTATAACTTGAGCTACAAAACTCCAATTAGGGTGATTCGAAAGGAGAATAAACTTAAGACAATAGGAAACATTTTCTATGAAGAAAGTTTTGCCAAATTCCAACGATAAACTGACCAATGAAACGATAAAATTAGGGACACCAAAGCGAAAATTTGGCAATTTTGCCTAAAAGACCTAAGTTTTGAGAAAATGACCAAAACCAACAAGTTTAGTGACCAAAATGTGGTATGTGGGTGAAGTTGGAGTTCCCATACCTATTGAGCCATAGAAAGTCAATAATTTGACTTGAATAGTGTAGTGAATAGTAACCGAAACACAAAATTTCGAGAACGTTGAGTTTAGCACGTTAGAGCTAGGTAAAAATAAGGCTAAATTTATTTTTGAATTTATGTTAAATTATGGTACTGAAACATTGTAAAATTGTGTATTTTAGTTGAAAGAATCTGAGAAAGAACCCGAGGAACCAGTCGAGGCCAAGAGGCGACTAAGCTTGAGGTTTGTGCACAACGTATACTTTTATAATCATCTTTTGCATCTTGTTTTGAAAAATGTGAAATATTAGATTATGGCATTCTTATGATGTTTGATCTAAATTGTTGAAATGTTATTATGTATATTTGAAATGACAATGTTTAGCAAATTCTTAAGATACGTTTTGAAACCACAGTGTCATGACCATATATTTGAACACCTCAGCACGACTAGTGGGGGTAATTAGTTTCGAATTTTGATTCCTTCTCTGGAGAAGTGTTGAGGTGTGCCAGTAGAAGAGGATGTGAATGGATATCCATATATTTGAGCTAGTTAGCCTTGTGATGTGATTTCTCTTTAGCCTCTGGCTATTAAGATTCTATTTGTTTCGAATGGCATGATCTAGCTGTGGGTTTTATGAAATGTGTTTTGATACTTTGAAATGAACTTGGTTTGCATTAAAATCTCATAATTCATGTTTTGTGTTTAATGCTCATGTTTAGTCAAATTTTTTGAATAAATGTGATTTAAGTTTTGCATAAAGATTATTTTAGTATGTCATGCACCACTGAGTCCTAGTACTCAGCGGTAGCTTCTATTCTTGTCATGAGAATCTGAGACTAGGCAGCGGTGATTTCTTGAGGTGTGAGGAGCTATCAGCTTAAAGTCATCAGGTATAATTTATACCCTAATTATAAATATTTCTTTTGATGTATGTATTGCATATAAAAGTATGGACATGTAAATGGGTCTTGAGTAGCTTGTACAAAGTTTGTATGAAGTTTGTAATAAAAAAATTTAGTTTGAATTTCCTTTGATGTAAATTTTGTAATGATGTATATATATAAATTGTTTTGTCTCTAATGAAATATGAATGGAACTATTTTATTTAATTTGAATGAAATGTATTGTTAGTATTTTGAGGATTATTGAATTTTGAACTTGAGAAATTGATTGAAATGATTGTGGAGTTGTTGAAATAGATTGAGTTTGATTATGAAATTGAAGTAGTTTTGAGAAAACATTTTTAGATGTGCTTTTTACAGGTATTTGAAGAATTGGTTTCTCAAAATACAGACAGAACTCTGTCAAAATTTTTATAAAATTTACAGAAAACTAAAATGGACCAAAAATATTAACTAGTTTTAATTTTAACTAAATGTCATTAAATACTTATTAGAAAATGCTCAGGACTTATCAAAAATAAGAAAATTGTTTTAAAATCCCTTATAGGGTACTTAATGAGTTATTGGTAGGTGAAGTTCGGTAGTTCATTAGGTATTCTACGGGATCATGTTATGCCTTCTGGAGGGTAGGTGTAACATATTTTAGTGGTATCAGAGCAAATTTTTGAAGTATATTTTAACTTGAGAATTTGTGTCTTTCTTGTTAAGTACAACTGCTCAATGTCCATATTTATTATATACAGTGCATTACATCATAAATATGAACTAAGAGGAAATCTCCATGTGTTACTTGTTAGGAGATACCTAACTTGAGCCTAAAATGGAAGAAGGATCGCTTAGTTGGCGATCTGTTGGCGAGGCACAAGGGAAGCCCGACTCTGAGAATGTTAGTGGGTCGGCACCAGCCCCACAAATGTGCGATTCCTGCACAATTTGCCTGACAGAGATAAGCGGCAATGTTTTAAAAAATGGCTGGGGGTATGCCTGTTCAAGCTCCACCCCAACCACCTGTGGCACAACCACTGCCTCCAGCCAGACAGTATGATAAGTTATTGATGTATGGGGCTGCAGAATTTAAAGTCTGATGGACCCTTTGGAGGCGAGCAATGGCTTGAAAGAATGGGCGAGTATTTAAGAAGCTGCCTTTGCTAAGATGAATGAAGTTTGAGTATTACGTATCGCTAATGCAAGGGGATGCGTATGATGGAAGACCATCCCCATAGCTTGGTGAACCACGATCTTGACACAGGATGACTTCATTAGAGAGTTCAAGCGAAATACATCGGATGCATATGTTGATCAGAAATTGCAAGAATTTTTTAGTTTGAAACAAGGGAACCGATCAGTGGTGAAGTATGAGAGGGAGTTCTCCCACTTAAGTCATGAGGTTGGGAGTCTCCTTACTACCAGCAAGGCAAGGGGCAAGAGATTTGAAACGGGTTTGAAGCCTAGCATAAGGATGCAAGTTGGGGGATTTCGACACAGCAACTTCTCAGAGCTTATGTCTCAAGCACTTGAGTGGGAGAATTGAATCAGAAGCAACCCCAGTGAAAGAAAAATCAGAAAAAGCTGAGAAATCAAAAAAAGACAAGGGGGAAAAGTCAGTAGAGCTGAGTTCTGGTGGTACCTCTAGAAAGAAAAAGAAATTTAGTGGACCCAGCAGGGGTCAAAGTGGAAGATTTGGTAGGAGCAGATTTTCTGGACAGAGACCCCCTAGGTTTGGTCGTGATCGGCGGGGGTTCATATTCTACCCGCCCTATGAGACTTGTGGCAAGAGGGAGTGTTATTAGGCCACTAGAGCCTGCTTTAACTGTGGAGTCAATGGTTATTTAGCAAGAGATTGCACTAGTGCTCCGTCTCTAAGATATGGTCTAGCTCCTACTACTACCGAAGGATCTATTCAGAGTCCTACTCCCAGAGGTTCCTGATCGGTTAGCGAGAGGAAGAGCGGTAGAGCCTTTCGAGCGATTAGGGCACGATTGGTCAATCGGCACAAGGAAGTGTTTGACGAGTTTACGCGATGAGGCAGCAAAAAGAGGCTGAGACTTCTGATGTTGTAGCTGGTACATTCTCTATCCATGATCAAGAAGTATTTGTATTGTTTGATCCGGGTTCAACCTATTCATATGTTAGTGCTAGCTGTTCACTTGCTGTTCCATGTGTGCGAATGGGTTTTAAAAAGCTAGTAACTAGTCCATTAGGACAAGAGGTCCGGGTCAACAGAATCTATAGAGACTGTCCTTTGGTGATCCAAGGACATGTTTTCCTGTCAGACTTGATTGAAATGCCCTTCAGAGAGTATGATATCATCTTGGGCATGGATTGGTTAGCCAGGCCATGATTGACTGTAAACTGAAGAAAGTCACTTTTGGTCTCCATCTGTACGGTGATGTGGTAATACATGGGGAGAGGCATTTACTGCCATCAAACATCATTTCGGCTGCACTAGCCAGAAGGATGATCAGAAAGGGGTGTGAAGCATACTTGGCACATGTGATAGACACCCAAGTGGGGAGTCCAGCACTAAGGGACATCCCTACTGTATGTGATTTTCCGATTGTATTTCCTGATAAATTGCCAGGATTACCTCCAGAAAGAGAGGTGCAGTTTGAAATTGATGTTATGCCTGGTGTGGACCCAATCTCCATAACGCCATATAGAATGGCACCTATAGAATTGAAAGAGTTGAAAGTGTAATTGCAAGAATTGCTTGACAATGGCTTTATCCGCCCTAGTGTGTCACCTTGGGGAGCACCAATGTTGTTTGTTAAGAAGAAAGATGGCACTCTCCGTTTGTGTATTGATTATCGACAGTTGCATAAGGTGAAAAAAAAGAATAGATATCCATTGCCTCGCATTGATGACTTGTTTGATCAGTTGAGGGGTGCAGCTGTGTTCTCCAAAATTGACCTTAGATCAGGTTACTATCAGCTGAAAGTATAAAAGCGGTATTGCTAAAGCGCCTTGAACCCTCTATGGCCATTATGAGTTCCTAGTCATGCCATTTGGGCTAACTAATGGTCATTTGCTTTTATGGATCGGCGAACACTATCTTGGACCATCGTCGACCGGTTGTTGTGGTATTCATTGATGATATATTGGTCTATTCGAGGAATGCGAGAAGAGCATGATAGACACTTGCGGATTATCTGCGGACTTTGAGGAGAAAGCGACTATATGCCAAATTGTGAAGTGTGAATTTTGGTGAAGGAAATATCCTTTTTGGGGCTTGTAGTACCAGAAGAGGGCATTAAGGTAGATCCAAGTAAGATTGAAGCTGTCCATAATTGGAGGCCACCCAGAAATGTCACAGAGATTCGCAGTTTTCTGGGTTTAGCTGGTTACTACCATCGATTTGTGAAGGGATTCTCCATGTTGGCATCTCCATTGACCAAGCTTCTTAGAAAAGATGTGAAATTTGGTGGGCGGATAAATGCCATGAGTTTTGATGAATTGAAGAAATGTTTGGTGAAGCTCGATCGACTTTACCTACTTGGGTAAAGAATACACGATTCTGATGGCGCTTCTCACAATGGGTTAGTTTGTGAATTGATGCAAGATCGAAATGTCATTGCTTATGCATCCCGCCAACTAAAACTGCATGAGAGGAATTATCCAACACAGGATTTGGAGCTTGCAGCTATTGTGTTTGCTCTTAAGATCTGGAGACATTATTTGTATGGGGAAAAGTGTTACATCTACGGATCATAAGAGTTTGAAGTATTTGGGCACCAGAAGAGTTGAATTTAAGGCAGAGGAGATGGTTAGATTTGATAAAAGACTATGATTGTCTAATAGACTATCAGCCAGGGAAAGCTAATGTTGTGGCTGATGCCTTAAGTCGCAAGACTATGGCAAGTCTATGGGTTACTCCTTTGTCTTTGGTACATGAGTTGAGATCATTACATGCCAGCTTAGAGATTAATGATGATGGGCAGACAGCAGTTGCAATGCATGTACAGCCAGTGTTGATTAATCAGATCAGAATGGCTGCTTAGAATGATCAGAAGTATTAGAAGCTGATGGAAGAAGTCTGACAGGGCAAGAAACCAGAATTCTCAATCAGAGATGATGGTCTATTGCTACACCAAGGCAGAATGTGTGTTCCTAATGATGTTAAATTGAGGAAGATCATTTTGAAGGAAGCACATGAGTCTCCTTTTGCCATGCACCCTGGTGGCACAAAAATTTATAGGGGGCTAAAGGAGCATTACTGGTAGATGGGTATGAAAAGAGATGTGGCAGAGTTTATTTCTAAATGTCTAACTTCTCAGCAAGTAAAGGCAGAGCATCAAGTACCCGCTGGGTTGTTACATCCACTACCAGTACCAGAATGGAAATGGGAAAGAATAACGATGGATTTTGTGATGGGACTTCCGAGGACACAAAAAAGTCATGATGCAGTATGGGTCATTGTTGATAGACTAACCAAGTCTGCTCATTTTCTGCCAGTCTGGATGGACTATAGTTTGGAAAGATTGGCCAAGTTATACATTGATGAGATTGTGAGACTGCATGGAGTGCCAGTGTCCATTGTATCAGACAGAGATCCTAGATTCACTTCTAGATTCTGGGGTAGTCTTCAGAGAGCCCTAGGAACTAGATTGAACTTTAGTATGACATTCCACCCACAGACAGATGGCTAGTCTGAGAGGGTAATTCAGATCTTGGAGGACATGCTACGGGCTTGTGTGATTGAATTTGAGGGCAGTTGGGATACACACTTGCGTTTGATTGAGTTTGCTTTACAACATAGCTACTAATCAAGCATTTGGATGCCTCCATATGTAAGCTTTGTATGGCAGAAAATGTAGAACCCGTTGTGTTGGGATGGCGTGGGTGAAAGAAAGATGATTGGACAGAAATTATTCAAAGAAGCAAGAGAAAATCAGGGTGATACGAGATCAACTTAAGACTGCATCAGGCCGTTAGAAAGTCCTACATTGATTTGAAAAGAAAGGATATTGAGTATGTAGTGGGTGAGAAAGTTTTCCTCAAGGTTTGTCCTTGGAAGAGAATTATGAGATTCGGCAGAAAGGGAAAACTGAGTCCTCATTTCATTGGGCCATATGAGGTTCTGGAAAGAGTGGGTCCTTTAGCATATCGTTTGGCACTACCTCTAGAGTTGGAAAAGATACATAATGTCTTCCATGTGTCTATGTTGAGGAGGTATCGATCAAACCCATCTCATGTACTACCAGTAGAAGAAATTAAAGTGAATCCAGACCTCACATATGAAGAAGAACCCATAGAGATTACGGCTTATACGGTGAAGCGACTCTGAACAAGCAGATACCATTGGTAAAAGTCTTTGTGGAACCATCATTTAGGCCAGGAGGCTACTTGGGAACGAGAGAAGGACATGAGGAGACAGCACCCATAGCTGTTCAGAGATTAATACCAGGTAAAATTTCGAGATGAAATTTATTTAAGGGGGGGAGAATTGTAACACCCCTATTTGCATAGCCTGGTATATTTCACTATTTCGGTGATCAGTGTCGGTCTGGACAATTAAGGGGATTAGAACCACACTTAAGACAACTAGAGAAGCCATAAACACAAATAATTAGTAATGTCCAATTAGTTAAGTATAAACAAGAAAAATAGAACATAAGAAGTTAAACAAGCGAGAGTCACAGCGATGGGTGACCTTCTCGGGAACGACTGCGAAGTCGTTTTAAACTCAAATTTCGAATCGTAAAATGTGACATCGCGGTCGTTAGGACCCTTATGAACACAGTGGAAAAGAGAAAATCACGAAAAAAAACTGTTAAGCCAGTCAAATAATTAGGTCGAGGAGCCGGAAGAAATATTGGATTATTTGCAAACCGGGATGAACAGGCAAGGGGCAATTTGGTCAATTGACCCCGAGAGCTGACTCCTGATCTAACTGTCAAATAAAATTGGAGAAAAGAAAATTTCGGAGTTGGGAATTAAATTAAAGAACTAATAGAAAAAAGAAAAGAAAAGAAAAGAAAAAGCTAATAACATCACTTTATGACATCAAAATGATGTCAAAATTAATTATTTTAATTCCCACAAATTTTGACCCATTCAAATACATAAAGTAAGTCTTAAAAGACATAAAAATTAAAAAAGAAAATGGTCTTCTCCTACCTCAAAAAAACAGCAGCCATGGCTCTCCCAAATTCCACCATTGACTCCTCCATGAAAGCTTGAATACAAGCTTTTAAATACCCATTTGACCCTACCTTACCCCAAATTCTCCCATAAAAACTTAATTTAATCACTTGAGAAGAAGATTGGTCATCAAAGAAAGAAGAAAATAAGAAAGAAAATTGGAGAAAAGGGGAGTTAGAAGTTGCTACACAAAGGTTAGTGATTTAAGTTGCAAATGAGTTTATTACTTGTGTTTATAACTTAGTTAACTTAGAAAAATGCTTAAAATGAAATAACAATTTATTGAGGGATCATGAATGATTTTCAGCCAGCATGTATATGAGAGTGATTTGAATGGTTTGAATGGGTTTAAGAACTTTAGTTAGTTGAATGGTTAGGATTAAAAGCTTTAAAGGTAGCTAAATGCATGAGGTTAGTGAATTAGGGTTTAGACATTAGGGTTTAGAGACCAAAAATGTGAAAAACTTGTAAATGGTGTCTTTGACCTAATGTAAAGTGAAAAATGGTCATTTATGACCAAATGAGGTGTGTTAGAAGTGTTGGAATTAAAAGCCAATTCGGATTGGATAAGGTCATGTGCTGGTAGCATGACCAAAATCTCCTTTGAGGGATCAAAAATGAAATTTTACAAGTCCAATGGATATGGGACCAATTGGGGATGAAAATAGGCACTAAATGACACAATTTTCATTGAGGAAGCATGCCCAAAAAGTGACTAAAACCTAGTGAATAAATTGACCAAAGTTGAGAAATCACAGTCTGCCTCTGCACAACCTAACCAAATGAATAATGTTTGTTCATTTGGTCATAAGTCGAGTTAGGCAGGTCAAAATGACCTGAAATTTTACCAATGGTTAGATGCAACAAAGATCTAAAACTTTCATGAAGAACACAAACCCAAATTATTCCATTAACCAAATCAAATTACTGAGCAAAGTTGGGTCACTGAATCTGCAAACTGCAGATTTACCATTTGAACAGTAAAGTTTCAATGGCTATAACTCTCTCTAGAAAACTCCGACTTAGGTGATTCTTGAACCGATGGAAACCTAAGGCATAGTAGAACATTTCATATGAAGAATGTTAGACCAAATTATGGACCTAACTTGATCAAATTGCTGAACAAAATTAAAATTAATAATCTGCCAGAACAAAATTCTGCAGCATGAACAGTAAATGTAATTTGCTTATAACTTGAGCTACAAAACTCCAATTGGGGTGATTCAAAAAGGAGAATAAACTTAAGACAATAGGGAACATTTTTTATGAAGAAAGTTTTTCCAAATTCCAACAGTAAACTGACCAATGAAACAGTACAATTAGGGACACCAAAACTGAAAATTTGGCCATTTTGCCTAAAAGACCTAAGTTTTGAGAAAATGACCAAAACCAACAAGTTTAGTGACCAAAATGTGGTATGTGGGTGAAGTTGGAGTTCCCATACCTATTGAGCCTTAGAAAGTTAACAATTTGACTTGAATAGTGTAGTGAATAATAACCCGAAACACAAAATTTTGAGAACGTCGAGTTTAGCACGTTAGAGCTAGGTAAAAATAAGGCTAAATTTATTTTTGGATTTATGTTAAATTATGGTAGTGAAACATTATAAAATTGTGTGTTTTAGTTGAAAAGAATACCGGGAAAGAACCTAAGGAACCGAGTCGAGGCCAAGAGGTGACTCGCTTGAGGTTTGTGCACAACGTATACTTTTTATAATCATCTTTTGCATACTTTTTTGAATAATGTGAAATATTAGATTATGGCATTCTTATGATGTTTGATCTAAATTGTTGAAATGTTATTATGTATATTTGAAATGACAATGTTTAGCAAATTGTTAAGACAAGTTTTGAAACCACAGTGTCATGACCATATATTTGAACACCTCACTAGCACGACTAGTGAGGGTAATTAGTTTCGAATTTTGATTCCTTCTCTGGAGAAGTGTTGAGGTGTGCCAGTAGAAGAGGATGTGAATGGATATCCATATATTTGAGCTAGCTAGCCTTGTGATGTGATTTCTCTTTAGCCTCTAGCTATTGAGATTCTATTTGTTTCGAATGGTATGATCTAACTGTGGGTTTTATGAAATGTGTTTTGATACTTTGAAATGAACTTGGTTTGCATTAAAATCTCATAATTCATGTTTTGTGTTTAATGCTCATGTTTAGTCAAATTTTTTGAATAAATGTGATTTAAGTTTTGCATAAAGATTATTTTAGTATGTCGTGCACCACTGAGTCCTAGTACTCAGCGATAGCTTCTATTGTTGTCATGAATCTGAGAGACTAGAGGAGCGACAAAATTCTTGAGGTGTGAGGAGCTATCAGCTTAAAGTCATCGGGTATAATTTATACCCTAATTATAAATATTTCTTTTGATGTATGTATTGCATATAAAAGTATGGAAATGTAAATGGGTCTTGAGCAGCTTGTACAAAGTTTGTATGAAGTTTGTAATAAAAAAATTTAGTTTGAATTTCCTTTGATGTAAATTTTGTAATGATGTATATATATAAATTATTTTGCCTCTAATGAAATATGAGTGGAACTATTTTATTTAATTTGAATGAAATGTATTGTTAGTATTTTGAGGATTATTGAATTTTGAACTTGAGAAATTGATTGAAATGATTGTGGAGTTGTTGAAATGGAGTGAGTTTGATTGTGAAATTGAAGTAGTTGTTGAGAAAACATTTTTAGAAGTGCTTTTTACAGGTATTTGAAGAACTGGTTTCTCAAAATACAGACAGAACCATGTCAAAATTTTTATAAAATTTGCGGAAAACTAAAATGGACCAAAAATATTAACTAGTTTTAATTTTAACTAAATGTCATTAAATACTTATTAGAAAATGCTCACCACTTATCAAAAATAAGAAAATTGTTTTAAAATCCCTTGTAGGGTACTTAATGAGTTATCGGTAGGTGAAGTTCGGTAATTCATTGGGTATTCTACAGGATCATGTTATGCCTTACAGAGGGGTAAGGTGTGACAAATATTGTTAATAGCAGTAGTGGAATTGTAATTGCTTGGTTTGTAATTGGGAGGATAGCCATGCCTTAATAGCATGTTTCCACTGCATGCCTAGGCTTTCCACGGAAGGTGCAAACTTTCTTAGTTCCATTTAAAGAGTATGAAGTTCTATTAGATGAATATGATGTCTTTTGATATGGAAAAGATTCAACATTGGTTGCTCCATTGTTAGAGTTGGTATCATTTCTCATTAACTTATTAACAAACACTTATAGCATTAGAAGAAATAATACCAGAATGCATCTACCTCTTTTGTTGAATATCCAAAGAGAACACTTAGATTATCGTAGGCAAAGGCTCTATCAGCATGATTTGGGATCTTACTATAGTAAACTTATGATTATGCCCTTTTAGGAAGTGAATCACATAATCATTTTCTTGGTACTTCTTTATAGTTGATAATGTGCCATAATTGCAAGGATTTGTACAAGAACTAGAAGGAACAGGCATGAAATTGACCTATTCATCCCAAAGTATTTTCAATTCAGTGAAATAATATGTAACATAGAGATGAACTTGCTTGCATGCATATATTTCTTCTTGCAAATCTGAAATATGTAATACATCCCTTTGAGAAAACTTTTTCTTAACATTATTCCACACATCCATTGTTTTGTCAATCTATAACACTTTGAGCTATTGAAGTGAAGGAGCGGAAGCGTGAAAAACACAAGATTATACCATTGAATTAAAAAATTTTCACCTAGGGTCACATGCACCATGCAATATTTATTTTTATCTATTTAATTTCAATGATAAACAACATATTAAAACTCTTTTAATATGTTTTTGGATCTGTATTTGCCATTTAAGATTTTAAAATTAATCAGATTAATTTTAGAACCCTAGATTAAATCAAGAACGATTACACTAACCTCTTGATGTGCTGCAGCGTGTCTGCGCCTTTGAGATTCGTCTTCAGGACACCAGATGTTGTCCCTCTAGCTTGTCCACACCAAGAACACCTATGGAAGCCCTTGAACAGCTTCTAAAGCCTTTTCTATTAATTAGAAATTCAAGTTCTGCCTTTTAAGAGATTAGAGATGCAAACAGGACACTAGAAACAATTTCTAGTGTTTTTAATTCAAGAGATTGATGGCTAATCTCTTTGAATTGATGAGAGATGAAGAGAAATAGCTGGAGAGGCTCAAAGTGGCGTGACATATGAGAGGAGAGGCTGCTGGTTGTGTTTTCTTTTCATAACCCCACTTAAATAGCTAGGTTAACACATTAAACCCTAGCCACATGTCACCTTTTGATTAGCTCTAGGTTTAAGTGACCCAATCACATTGTGCCAAGTGTCAAACCTATATTTAATCTTGATTTTAATCATCTTACATGATTAAAAATATTTGGAAGCTTATGTGTTATGCCATGTGTCACCATCTCATGGTGCCACGTGTCACTGCAAAATGACCAAAATGCCCCTGTGTCTTAATTTTGAGTTCTTAACCCAAAATAATTATTTTCTTCTTCTAATTAATTTATATCAAATATAAATTAATTAATTAATCTCTATTAATTAATTTCTCATCAATTAAATTCATATTTAAACACTTTAAATATAAATTTAATTTATACTACACATCCAATAATCTAGATTTGGTTTCAAGTCATGCTAGGGACTTTGCAATTTTATTGCAAACCAAATCTATTTAATTAATCAATTAAACTCTTTAATTAATTAATTAAATCATATTTAAATAGGTGATAACTTGTGTATGTGTGTGACTTACTAGGCTCATCACTAATTGGCAATTAGACATGATATCACTTCTTAATATCATCGAACTCTTTCTTACCATAAATGATTTCTCTAAATCATTTTATGAACCTCATAGACCATGGTTAACACCTAGCATAGCATGCCATGGCCACCCAATTAGTAATAAGATTTACCTTAAATGAACCTATAATCATATGTTACCATGCACTAGAATCTCTCTGTTACAAAATCACAACTCCAGCTTGAGTCATGGTTTATGTCAAACTCCATTTGCTATTAATATTATGTTCTATTTTAATTCCAGTTCTTGATTAACAGATTTTCTCATCGAAACTCTTTTACGAATAAATCTATCTGTCTGGCAGGAACTTGAAACATCAAGAACAATTAAATGAACATAGGATTTTAACTCTATTTACTTAGAGAGCAGATTCCATCTTGATCAACACCTACCTCCATATATAACTAGTAGGAGCCAACAGATGCCCATATACCCATACAGTACAAGTATGAAAGCGATATCAAACTCAAACTACCTATATACAAGATAAGCTGTGCTATCTCAGGTCTAAAGATTATATGCATGATATGATTTATGACAAAACATTGACAAGAGTAAACTCCATGTGCTTGTCATAAGTGTCACTGGTTGACCTACTTATCATTTATAAGTGCCTATCATGTTTGTTATATGGCATGAGACTCACCATTCCATCTTATTTATATCTCATATAAATAACTTGGGAACAAACATGAATACAATCTTTACGGATAAGTCATGTCCTTATTATGAAGTATCCTCGATTGTGAACCTATTTATGATACTTTGTGCTAGAAATATTGTCACTCATATTCTTAACAACTTAAGAATAATATTTCTAACAAAATATCAATGGACCTTTTCTATTACACATAAATATATTATGTAAGCGGAAAAGTGGAAATGCCTTTTATTATTAAAAATATGTACAAGATACATACTAAATGATATGCTCTAGGGCATACTACTAACAATCTCCCACTAGCACTAGAGCCATTCATTACAATATCTTAGACCTATCTTCTCAAGATGTCGGTCTAGCGAGTCTGTGACATAGGCTTAGTGAATGGATCAGTGGATTTTCGGTGATGCTATTTTCTGCATGGCTACATCGCCGCCCAACTATTTCTCCGATAATGTGGTAGCGCCTTTCTATGTGTTTGGATTTACGGTGAGACCTTGGTTCCTTAGCTTTGTATGATTGCTCCATTGTTGTCACGATGTAATGGGCTAGCGACTCAATGGAAGGAATTCTGTAAGTTACATCACGAACTTCTTTATCCAACGACTTCCTTTGCGACATCGATGCGACAATATACTCGACCTCGATGAGTGGAATCTGCGATCGTGCTCTGTTTGGAACTCTTCCAATGATGCACCTCCATTACAAATGAACACATATCCAGGTAGACTTTCTATCATCGATATCGATTGGAAATCGAGAATCGGTATAACCATCCAATTGCAAGTCTCCACCTCCATAAATCAAGAATAAATCCTTAGTTCTTCTTAAGTACTTAAGAATATTCTTGTGACTATCTAGTGTTCCAAACTGGATTGGATTGATACCGCTAGTCAAACTAACGACATATGCGATATCAGGCCTAGTACACAACATTGCATACATTAAACTTCCAATAGCCAGAAGCATATGGAATCTGGCCATCTTATCTCTTTCTTGGTGTCTTTGGAGACATCTCTTTAGAAAGGTGGATACCATGTCTCACTGGTAACAATCCTCTCTTGGAATCAAGCATGTTAAACCTCTTTAACACCTTTTCCAAGTATAGACTTTGGGATAAACCAATTATTCTTTTGCTCTATCTCTATAGATGCGAATCCCAAGAATATAGGTTGCCTCCCTAAGTCTTTCATGGAGAATGTATTTGACAACTATACCTTTATAGTCGTCAACATACGTATCATTACCCATCAACGTATGTCATCCACATATAAGACAAGGAAAGTGATAGCCTTGTCACTAACCTTCTTATATACACATGGCTCATCCTCATTTTTGATAAAACCAAAAGATTTAATGGCTTCATCAAAGCGGATGTTCCAACTCCTCGAAGCTTGTTTCAACCCATAAATGGATCGCTTTAGCTTGCATACCTTGGAACCATCTTGGGATTCAAATCCCTTAGGTTGTTCCATGAAAATGTTTTCTTCAATGTATCCATTGAGAAAAGCATTTGACATCCATCCGCCAAATCTCATAATCATAGTATGCATTATTGCTAATAAAATCCTAATTGATTTAAGCATGGCAACAGCGAGAAAGTCTCCTCATAGTCTATTCCTTGCCTTTGGCGAAACCCTTTCGCTACTAGCCTTGCCTTATAGGTCTCTACCTTTCCATCGAACCAATTTTCTTCTTGAAAACCCATTTGTTCCCTATAGGTACAATACCTTTAGGTGGGTCAACAAGATCCCAAACTTGATTCTTATACATGGAATCAATCTCGGATTTCATAGCATCAATCCATTTTGAAGAGTCTATATCGATATAGCTTCTTCATAGGTAAGTGGATCATCTCCATGATCTACTTCTTCATGAGTAGACAACTCTTGTTCTTCTTCATGAAGAAAACCATATCTCACCGGTGGGTGAGATACCACAGTTGTTCTACGAGGAGCAGTGTAGATGTTTCATCAATGGGTATAGGTTGACTAGATGGATCTATATCCATCGATGCATTGGTTGGTCGAATTCTCCAATTCTAACTCTATTTGCCTTCCTTTGCCTCCTTCTTGAACAAACATTTGTTCAAGAAATGTGGCATCTCTACTTATCACAACCTTTTTGTGAAGTAGGCAAATAAAAATAATATCCAAAACTATCTTTTGGATATCCAACAAATCGACCTTTTACGATCTGGTCTCCAATTTATCGGTGTTGACTTTTGATATAATTTGGACAACCCCAAATCTTAACATGCTTAAGACTTGGTTTTCTTCCATGCCATATCTCATAAGGTGTGGAAGAAAGCGATTTTGATGGAATCCTATTCGAGAATATATAAAGTGATTCTAATGCAAATCCCCAAAAGGAGATTGGCATATCGGTATAGCTCATCATACTACGTACCATATCCAATAGGGTACGATTTCTCCTTCAGATACACCATTCATTGTGGCGTTCTGGAGGAGTCGGTGAGAAACAATGCCATGCTCTCTCAAGTATTCATCAAATTCGATACTCAAATATTCACCTCCACGATCGATCGAAGAGCTTTAATATTTTTTCTGTTTGATTTTCTACTTGAACTTAAATTCTTTGAACTTTTCAAAGGATTCATGTTTGTATTTCATCAAATACAAATACCCAAATATTGATTTATCATCGATAAAGGTAATAAAATAATGAAAGCCCCCTCTAGCCATTTCTTTAAGCGGACCACATACATCACTATGTATTAGTTCCAAAATATTTTGACTCTTAGCCCTTGTCCAACAAAGGGTGATCTAGTCATTTTGCCTTGAAGGCAAGATTCACAAGTTGGAGTAGGCTCGAGCCCAATGAGTATAGAATCCCCATTTTCTCCAATTTTGCAATCCTATCTTCTGCAACATGACATAACCTTAAGTGCCAAATATATTTTGAACTTGAGTTGGTTTTCACCATGGCATTGTATTCTTTTAGATCACTTGCATTCATTTTGTGTTTGTCATTATTATCCAAATAATAAAGACCATCATTCATATAACCCGAACCAACATATTTATTTCCAAAATAAATATTGCAAACATCATCTGTGAATTGAAATTCATAGCCATTTCTAGTCAAACTAGATATAGAAATGATGTTCTTAAAAGCATCAGGTACATATAAAATATTATCCAAACACAAAACATGTCCAAACATGTAAAAAGATTTAGATCCTATGGCTAAAGCTTCAACAGTTGAGCCATTGCCAATCCGGACTCTAATATCTTGAGAATGCAAGCTGCTACTGTTTGCTAGTTCCTGCATATCATTAGAAATGTGAGAACTGGCACCAGTATCTAAAACCCAAGCTGTAGATGAACTATAAGTATCATCAGAATCTAAATAACAAGATATGGACATACCTTACTATGGTTTATCCTTATTGTCCTTGAGAAGCAAGATACTGCAGGCGGTTCCTTTTCAGTGCCCATCCTTTTGGCGGTGGAAACACTTTCCTTTGCCTTCATCGACTTTAGTCTTCCTTTTACGTTTAGCTATTTTCTTGGAAGGACCAGAATCGAGGTTTCTTTTCTTATTGCCTTTCTTCTTGTTGGACTTTCCAGTGAAGAAGATGCAACAAAGCTACCTCTTTTCCTTTATTGCACAGCATATTCTTTTGGGCAATAACCAGCATGTTGAGTAATTCACTAAGGTGCATTCTGTTTAGTCATATGGAAATTTGTCACAAAATTTCCAAAAGACTCAGGAAGGGACTGAAGGATCAAATCCGTTTGTAGTTGGAAATCCATGTTGAAGTCAAGATGTTCCAACTGCTCAATCAGCCGAATCATCTTGTGGACATGATCCCCAACATTACATCCCTCGGACATCCTCATACGGAATAAGCTGTTTAGATATCTCATACCTAGCATTCTGCTGTGCTCACCATACAACTCTTGTAGGTGAAGGAGGATCTCACTAGCACTCTGCATGTTCTCATGTTATACGTAACTCATTACTCATGGAAGCAAGCATGTAACACTTAGCTCTCATATCATGCTCCTTCCACTTATCCAAAGTATCATGTTCCTCTTGTGTGGCCTCTGGAGGTAAGGGACCAGGAACATTTGAATCTAGAACATATCCTATATGTTCAAGGTTGAGACAAGTTTCAAATTTCTTAGCCAATCAGATGATTAGGTCTGTCAACTGTTGTGATCAAGTATGCTTGCAAGGATATTGGATGGTGGTGGTTGTTTTGTGCTCATTTTTATCGAGAAAATTAATCGTAGAAAATAACCAGATTAATTAATAAATGTATCATGTAATTAACCAAAATGATTATGGTCTTTTAATCAAATTGGTCCTCCCATTAACTTAGCGAATCCTACACTTCCAAAGTAGAAAACGGAAATCCTAGTTGGATGGATTTCTAGTGGGTGATTGAATTCTTATAATTCTATTGATCATCCTCAGATACATCCATTATTGGAATTACAATAAACTATAAGTGAGCAACTCCTTGCCCATCACATCTCATGTGAGGTTCAATCCTTTTACTAGCCCCTAATGCTCAAAATCTCAGGTACATCCAATATTGACTTATCTTGCATTAGTTAAGTTGATCCCATTGAGCGATAATTATGCAAATAATTTTAATGTCCTCAGGTACATCCAATATTGGCCACCAAACCATTTACATATTTACAACATCTCATGCTTAACAATTATTCTTAAGAAAATCTCTTAAATTAATTGCATCTCATGCAACTATTTAAAATTTCTTAAAATAATTGCCCCAATGGAGGGCTTATGTTATAATTACTTTAATTATAGCATTTCCAACTTAATCATTTGTTTGGAAGATTTTATAGCCAACCTAATTACTATTAAGGTCTCACTTTGCACATTATCCATTTAGCATGCATATATCATATAATTGCATACATTCCCCTACATCTCTTGCATTCATGGATAAGCGATAAATATGGTATGATCATGGACTTTCTAAGGGATTCAATTGAGCCACCAAGAATTGAATCAGGGCATTCTAGGTGCATTTCATTCATTCATTTTACAAGAGTTGCTGAAGGAGTACATAATCAACACTTGATATTGAATTCCTCCCTTGGTCCCACCAATGCTCTTGACCTCCTTGAACTTCTTGCAATCCAATATTACATAGTAATCCTTGGCATACCAAGGCGCATTTACCAGAACTTAAATAAATGATATTACAACCCAATTATTATTACAATCTTTATAATACATGCCCAAAATAAATTAAAATAAATTAATTAATTTACAATCCCAAAGAAACATAAAAGAAATAAATCCAATCACATTGGTCTTTTATAGTCCATGATCATCCATCATGCATATCACTATTTAACAATTAAATAAAACATACATTCTTAAATTAAATTGAATATCTCATATTCAACTTAAAATTCAAGATTTGAATATGATTCAAATAAATTTAAAAATTCAGATTTGAATCTCATTCAAACAAATTTAAAAATTCAGATTTAAATCACATTCAAACAACTTCAAAAATTCAGATTTGAATAACATTCAAACATTTTTTGAAAAATCAGATTTGAATCACATTAAAATATTTCTTAAAAAATCAGATCTGAATTTTATTGAATCAATTTTAAAAAATCAGATTTAAATATGATTCAAACAACTTTAAAAATTCAGATTTGAATCTCATTCAAACAACTTTTAAAATTCAGATTTGAATCACATTCAAACATTTTTTAAAATTCTGATTTGAATCATAATTTAATTGTGTGATTAAAACAACTAATTAAACACTTTAATTAGTCAAAGAAAAGGCCTTAGATCATACAACAATTGCAGAATTAAAAGCCAAACCTTGAATCACCCATGGAACCATTGTTGCCGCCACCAATGGTGGCTTCTCCATGTGTGACGCCACATCTCATGATCCAACCAGCAATGAATCTCTTGATCTCATGATCAAACACACAATTAAATTATATAATCAACAATCTAAATGGCAAATATAGTGGCTCTGATACCAATTGAAGGAGCGGAAGCGTGAAAAACACAAGATTATACCATTGAATTAAAAAATTTTCACCTAGGGTCACATGCACCATGCAATATTTATTTTTATCTATTTAATTTCAATGATAAACAACATATTAAAACTCTTTTAATATGTTTTTGGATCTGTATTTGCCATTTAAGATTTTAAAATTAATCAGATTAATTTTAGAAACCTAGATTAAATCAAGAACGATTACACTAACCTCTTGATGTGCTGCAGCGTGTCTGCGCCTTTGAGATTCGTCTTCAGGACACCAGATGTTGTCCCTCTAGCTTGTCCACACCAAGAACACCTATGGCAGCCCTTGAACAGCTTCTAAAGCCTTTTCTATTAATTAGAAATTCAAGTTCTGCCTTTTAAGAGATTAGAGATGCAAACAGGACACTAGAAACAATTTCTAGTGTTTTTAATTCAAGAGATTGATGGCTAATCTCTTTGAATTGATGAGAGATGAAGAGAAATAGCTGGAGAGGCTCAAAGTGGCGTGACATATGAGAGGAGAGGCTGCTGGTTGTGTTTTCTTTTCATAACCCCACTTAAATAGCTAGGTTAACACATTAAACCCTAGCCACATGTCACCTTTTGATTAGCTCTAGGTTTAAGTGACCCAATCACATTGTGCCAAGTGTCAAACCTATATTTAATCTTGATTTTAATCATCTTACATGATTAAAAATATTTGGCAAGCTTATGTGTTATGCCATGTGTCACCATCTCATGGTGCCACGTGTCACACCGCAAAATGACCAAAATGCCCTATGTCTTAATTTTGAGTTCTTAACCCAAAATAATTATTTTCTTCTTCTAATTAATTTATATCAAATATAAATTAATTAATTAATCTCTATTAATTAATTTCTCATCAATTAAATTCATATTTAAACACTTTAAATATAAATTTAATTTATACTACACATCCAATAATCTAGATTTGGTTTCAAGTCATGCTAGGGACTTTGCAATTTTATTGCAAACCAAATCTATTTAATTAATCAATTAAACTCTTTAATTAATTAATTAAATCATATTTAAATAGGTGATAACTTGTGTATGTGTGTGACTTACTAGGCTCATCACTAATTGGCAATGAGACATGATATCAACTCTTAATATCATCAGAACTCTTTCTTACCATAAATGATTTCTCTAAATCATTTTATGAACCTCATAGACCATGGTTAACACCTAGCATAGCATGCCATGGCCACCCAATTAGTAATAAGATTTACCTTAAATGAACCTATAATCATATGTTACCATGCACTAGAATCTCTCATTACAAAATCCCAACTCAAGCTGCAGTCATGGTTTATGTCAAACTCCATTTGCTATGAATATTATGTTCTCTTTTAATTCCAGTTCTTGATTAAAAAGATTTTCTCATCAGAAACTCTTTTCTGAATAAATCTATCTGTCCTGGCCAGGAACTTGAAACATCAAGAACAATTAAACGAACATAGAATTTTAACTCTATTTACTTAGAGGAACAGATTCCATCTTGATCAACACCTACCTCCATATATAACTAGTAGGAGCCAACAGATGCCCATATACCCATACACAGTACAAGTATGAAAGCAGTATCAAACTCAAACTACCTATATACAAGATAACTGTGCTATCTCAGGTCTAAAGATTATATGCACTGATATGATTTATGACAAAACATTGACAAGAGTAAACTCCATGTGCTTGTCATAAGTGTCACTGGTTCGGCCTACTTATCATTTATAAGTGCCTATCATGTTTGTTATATGGCATGAGACTCACCATTCCATCTTATTTATATCTCATATAAATAACTTGGGAACAAACATGAATACAATCTTTCTGGATAAGTCATGTCCTTATTATGAAGTATCCTCGATTGTGAACCTATTTATGATACTTTGTGCTAGAAATATTGTCACTCATATTCTTAACAACTTAAGAATAATATTTCTAACAAAATATCAATGGACCTTTTCTATTACACATAAATATATTATGTAAACGGAAAAGTGGAAATGCCTTTTATTATTAAAAATATGTACAAGATACATACTAAATGATATGCTCTAGGGCATACTACTAACATGAAGAAGATAAGAATTATGCATTCTATAATAATACTATTATATTACACCTTTCCCAAGCATAATAAAGTGGATATGTGATTGGTAGAACTACTAATGAACCATCAACAAATTTCATGTTATTCATTAATAGCAAAGCCATCTTTGTTGCCTTGCCCATTTCATATATGAAATTCTTTGTTCATACTCCTATTTATGTACAAGTGATTTATCCTAATAAGGAAACTAAGATAAATGGAAAATAATAGTACAATAGGAAAAAAAATCAAATAATATCTTAATAATTTGCTACTATAGCAAATTAGGGATTCTAATAGAAAGGAATAAGGAACATAATATAGAAGAGATTGAATAAGAAAATAAGAGGAAGAAAGTAAAAAAAATAGAAGCAAAGCAAACAGAGTGGGGGTGGAAGGATGCAGAAGCAAATCCAAGGATTGAATTGCTCTGATACCATTTGATATGAATTGAAATTTAGCATGAAGAAACAGAAGATGAATCAAGAATAAAAAAGAAGAAGAAGAAGGAACTTAGCGCAGAGAGAATTATTTTATTAACAAGATTCAATATTCTCTTTCTTACAATGAAAAACATTATTTATAGCTAATAAGTACAATAGTCTAATAGATTCACCCCTTATAATTGTTGTAATTGAGAATTGTAACAACTTGGGACTCTGATAATCAATAGATAACCAACAGCTAGCTAAGTTGACTTTTCCATTCCGCATCGTATCAAGTTAGAAGTAAAATTTCTCAAGTTTGCTCAATTATGGTTCAATCAGAGCCAAGGTCTAAAATGAAGATTGTTGAGAACATTACAAAGTAATAGTCACTGAAATTATCACTTAATTTTATTTCCATTAAAAAAGGATAATAAAATTGATGGTTTAGAACTTTTACGTATGAGAGGAATACAAAATTATTGGCGAGTAAACAATTTTGTTTTTAATAAAACCACCATCGAGATCACCTTCAAGCATAAAAAGACTAATAAAACAAATAACAAATAAGTTTTATTGGGTAAATTGTTAGTAGTATGCCTTAAAGCATATCATTTAGTATGTATCTTGTATATATTTTTATTAATAAAAGGCATTTTCACTTTTCTGTTTACATAATATATTTATGTGTAATAGAAAAGGTCCATTGATATTTTGTTAGAAATATTATTCTTAAGTTGTTAAGAATATGAGTGACAATATTTCTAGCACAAAGTATCATAAATAGGTTCACAATCGAGGATACTTCATAATAAGGACATGACTTATCCAGAAAGATTGTATTCATGTTTGTTCCCAAGTTATTTATATGAGATATAAATAAGATGGAATGGTGAGTCTCATGCCATATGACAAACATGATAGGCACTTATAAATGATAAGTAGGCCGAACCAGTGACACTTATGACAAGCACATGGAGTTTACTCTTGTCAATGTTTTGTCATAAATCATATCAGTGCATATAATCTTTAGACCTGAGATAGCACAGTTATCTTGTATATAGGTAGTTTGAGTTTGATACTGCTTTCATACTTGTACTGTGCATGGGTATATGGGCATGTGTTGGCTCCTACTAGTTATATATGGAGGTAGGTGTTGATCAAGATGGAATCTGTTCCTCTAAGTAAATAGAGATAAAATCCTATGTTCATTTAATTGTTCTTGATGTTTCAAGTTCCTGGCCAGGACAGATAGATTTATTCAGAAAAGAGTTTCTGATGAGAAAATCTTTTTAATCAAGAACTGGAATTAAAAGAGAACATAATATTCATAGCAAATGGAGTTTGACATAAACCATGACTCCAGCTTGAGTTGGGATTTTATAACAGAGAGATTCTAGTGCATGGTAACATATGATTATAGGTTCATTTAAGGTAAACCTTATTACTAATTGGGTGGCTATGGCATGCTATGCTAGGTGTTAACCATGGTCTATGAGGTTCATAAAATGATTTAGAGAAATCATTTATGGTAAGAAAGAGTTCTGATGATATTAAGAGTTGATATCATGTCTCATTGCCAATTAGTGATGAGCCTAGTAAGTCACACACATACACAAGTTATCACCTAATTAAATATGATTTAATTAATTAATTAAAGAGTTTAAATTAATTAATTAAATAGGTTTGGTTTGCAATTAGATTGCAAAGTCCCTAGCATGACTTGAAACCAAATCTAGATTATTGGATGTGTAGTATAAATTAAATTTATATTTAAAGTGTTTAAATATGAATTTAATTAATGAGAAATTAATTAATAGAGATTAATTAATTAATTTATATTTGATATAAATTAATTAGAAGAAGAAAAATAATTATTTTGGATTGAGAACTCAAAATTAAGACACAGGGGCATTTTGGTCATTTTGCAGTGTGACACGTGGCACCATGAGATGGTGACACATGGCATAACACATAAGCTTGCCAAATATTTTTAATCATGTAAGATGATTAAAATCAAGATTAAATATAGGTTTGACACTTGGCACAATGTGATTGGGTCACTTAAACCTAGAGCTAATCAAAGGGTGACATGTGGCAAGGGTTTAATGTGTTAACCTAGCTATTTAAGTGTTGTTATGAGAAAATAAAACACAACCAGCAGCAGCCACACTCCTTTGTCACGCCACTTTGAGGGTTTTCATATCTTCTTCTTCATCTCTTATCAATTCAAAGAGATTAGCCATCAATCTCTTGAATTAAGAACACTAGAAATTGTTTCTAGTGTCCTGTTTACATCTTTAATCTCTTAAAAGGCAGAACTTGATTTTCTAATTAATAGAAAAAGCTTTAGAAGCTATTCAAGGGCTGCCATAGGTGTTCTTGGTGTGGACAAGCTAGAGGGACAACATATGGTGTCCTGAACATGAATCTCAAAGGCGCAGACACGCTGCAGTGCATCAAGAGGTTAGTGTAATCGTTCTTGATTTAATCTAGGGTTCTAAAATTAATCTAATTAATTTTAAAATCTTAAATGGCAAATACAGATCCAAAAACATATTAAAAGAGTTTTAATATGTTGTTTATCATTGAAATCAAATAGATAAAAATAAATCTTGCATGATGCATGTGACCCTAGGTGAAAATTTTTGAATTCAATGGTATAAACTTGTGTTTTTCACGCTTCCGTTCCTTCAATTGGTATCAGAGCCACTATATTTGCCATTTAGATTGATGTTTATATGATTTAATTGTGTGTTTGATCATGAGATCAAGAGTTTATTGCTGGTTGCAAAGTCAAAGTGGCGGCACAAATGATGAACACCATGGTGTGCATGGTTGATGCATCACAATGGTGTGCAAAAGTAAATGGATGGTGAATGTGCAATTGTTGTATGATTTAAGATCAATTTTATGTCTAATTAAATTGTTTAATTAGAATTTTTATCACACAATTAAATTATGATTCAAATCAGAATTTTAAAAATTGTTTGAATGTGATTCAAATCTGAATTTTAAAAGTTGTTTGAATGTGATTCAAATCTGAATTTTTAAAGTTGTTTGAATCATATTTAAATCTGATTTTTTAAAATTGATTGAATAAAATTCAGATCTGATTTTTTAAAAAATATTTGAATGTGATTCAAATCTGATTTTTTAAAAAATGTTTGAATGTGATTCAAATCTGAATTTTTAAAGTTGTTTGAATGTGATTCAAATCTGAATTTTTAAATTTGTTTGAATGAGATTCAAATCTGAATTTTTAAATTTATTTGAATCATATTCAAATCTGAATTTTTAAGTTGAATATGAGATATTGAATTTAATTTAAGTATGTATGTTTTATTTAATTATTGAATAGTGATATGCATGATGGATGATCATGGACTATAAAAGACCAATGTGATTGGATTTATTTCTTTTATGTTTCTTTGGGATTGTAAATTAATTAATTTATTTTAATTTATTTTGGGCATATATTATTAAGTTTGTAATAATTTTTGGGTTGTAATTTCATTTATTTAAGTTCTTGTAAATTCGCCTTGGTATGCCAAGGATTACTATGTAATATTGGATTGCAAGAAGTTCAAGGAGGTCAAGAGCATTGGTGGGACCAGTGGGAGGAATTCAAGATCAAGTGTTGATTATGTACTCCTTCAGCAACTCTTGTAAAATGAATAAATGAAATGCACCTAGGAATGTCCTGATTCAATTCTTGGTGGCTCAGAATTGAATCCCTTAGAAAGTCCATGATCATACCATATTTACTGCTTATCCATGAATGCATGAGATGTATGGGAATGTATGCAATTATATGATATATGCATGCTAAATGGATAATGTGCAAAGTGAGACCTTAATAGTAAATAGAATGACCATAAAATCTTCCAAACAAATGATTAAGTTGGAAATGCTATAATTAAAGTAATTATAACATAGGCCCTCCATTGGGGCAATTATTTTAAGAAATTTTAAATAGTTGCATAAGATGCAATTTATTTAAGAGATTTTCTTAAGAATAATTGTTAAGCATGAGATGTTGTAAATATGTAAATGGTTTAGTGGCCGATATTGGATGTACCTGAGGACATTAAAATTATTTGCATAATTACTGGCTCAATGGGATCAACTTAACTAATGCAAGATAAGTCAATAATGGATGTACCTGAGATTTTGAGCATTAGGGGCTAGGTAAAGGATTGAACCTCACATGAGATGTGATGGGAAAAGAGTTGCTCACTTATAGTTTATTGTAATTCCAATAATGGATGTACCTGAGGATGATCAATAGAATTATAAGAATTCAATCACCCACTAGAAATCCATCCAACTAGGATTTCCGTTTTCTACTTTGGAAGTGTAGGATTCACTAAGTTAGTGGGAGGACCAATTTGATTAAAAGACCATAATCATTTTGGTTAATTACATGATACATTTACTAATTAATCTGGTTATTTTCTGCAGTTAATTTTCTAATAAAAATGAGCACAAAACAACCACCACCATCCAATATCCTTGCAAGCATACTTGATCACAATAGGTTGACAGGACCTAATCATGCGATTGGCTAAGAAATTTGAAACTTGTCTGAACCTTGAACATATAGGATATGTTCTAGATTCAAATGTTCTGGTCCCTTACCTCCGGAGGCCACACAAGAGGAACATGAAACTTTGGACAAGTGGAAGGAGCATGATATGAGAGCTAAGTGTTACATGCTTGCTTCCATGAGTAATGAGTTCTGAAGCAACATGAGAACATGCAGAGTGCGAGTGAGATCCTCCTTCACCTACAAGAGTTGTATGGTGAGCACAGCAGAATGCTAGGTATGAGATATCTAGGCATTGTTCCACATGAGGATGTCCGAGGGATGTAATGTTGGGATCATGTCCACAAGATGATTCGGTGATTGAGCAGCTTGGAATATCTTGACTTCAACATGGATTTCCAACAACAGACGGATTTGATCCTTCAGTCCCTTCCTGGGTCTTTTGGGAAATTTTGTGACAAATTTCCATATGACTCAATAGGAATGCACCTTAGCTGGTTTACTTAACATGCTGGTTATTGCCCAAAAGAATATGCTGAGCAATAAAGGAAAAGAGGTAGCTTTGGTTGCATCTTCTTCTACTGGAAAGTCCAATAAGAAGAAGGGCAATAAGAAAAAGAAACCTCGATTCTGGTCCTTCTAAGAAAATAGCTAAGCAGAAAAGGAAGACTAAAGTCGATGAAGGCAAAGGAAAGTGTTTCCACTGCCAACAGGAAAGTGTTTCCATTACCAGAAAGTGTTTCCACTGGCCAGAGTATAGCAATCTAAATGAAAGCAATGCCGTGGTGAAAAACAACTCAAGTTTAAAATATATTTGGCACTTAAGGTTATGTCATGTTGCAGAAGATAGGATTACAAAATTGGAGAAAATGGGGATTCTATCCTTATTGGACTCTGAGCCTACTCCAACTTGTGAATCTTGCCTTCAGGGCAAAATGACTAGATCACCCTTTGTTGGAGGGCTAAGAGTGAAAATATTTTGGAGCTAATAAATAGTGATGTATGTGGTCCATTTAAAGAAATGGCTAGAGGGGGCTTTCATTATTTTATTACCTTTACTGATGATAAATCAAGGTTTGGGTATTTGTATTTGATGAAATACAAACATGAATCTTTTAAAAAGTTCAAAGAATTTAAATCTGAAGTAGAAAATCAAACAGGAAAGAGTATTAAAGCTCTTCGATCAGATTGTGGAGGTGAATATTTGAGTACTGAATTTGATGAATACTTGAGAGAGCATGGCATTGTTTCTCAGCTGACTCCTCCAGGAACACCACAACTGAATGGTGTATTTGAAAGGAGAAATCGTACCCTATTGGATATCGTACGTAGTATGATGAGCTATACTGATATTCCAATCTCCTTTTGGGGATTTGCATTAGAATCAGCTTTGTATATTCTAAATAGGATTCCATCAAAATCAGTTTCTTCCACACCTTATGAGATATATGGCATGGAAGAAAACCAAGTCTTAAGCATGTTAAGATTTGGGGTTGTCCAGCTTATATCAAAAAGTTGAACACTGATAAATTGGAGACCAGATCAGAAAAGGGTCGATTTGTTGGATATCCAAAAGATAGTTTTGGATATTATTTTTATTTGCCTACTTCACAAAAGGTTGTGATAAGTAGAGATGCCACATTTCTTGAACAACAGTTTGTTCAAGAAGGAGGCAAAGGAAGGCAAATAGAGTTAGAATTGGAGAATTCTGACCAACCAACATATCAGATGGATATAGATCTATCTAGTCAACCTATACCCGTTGATGAAACATCTACAGCTGTTCCTCGTAGAACAACCAGGGTATCTTACCCACCAGTGAGATATGGTTTTCTTCATGAAGAAGAACAAGAGTTGTCTACTCATGAAGAAGTAGATCATGGAGATGATCCACTTACCTATGAAGAAGCTATATCAGATATAGACTCTTCAAAATGGATTGATGCTATGCAATCCGAGATTGATTCCATGTATAAGAATCAAGTTTGGGATCTTGTTGACCCACCTGAAGGTATTATACCTATAGGGAACAAATGGGTTTTCAAGAAGAAAATTGGTTCTGATGGAAAGGTAGAGACCTATAAGGCAAGGCTAGTAGCGAAAGGGTTTCGCCAAAGGCAAGGAATCGACTATGAGGAGACTTTCTCACCTGTTGCCATGCTTAAATCAATTAGGATTTTATTAGCAATAGCTGCGTACTATGATTATAGGATTTGGCAGATGGATGTCAAAACAGCTTTTCTCAATGGATACATTGAAGAAAACATTTTCATGGAACAACCTAGGGGATTTGAATCCCAAGATGGTTCCAACGTATGCAAGCTAAAGCGATCCATTTATGGGTTGAAACAAGCTTCGAGGAGTTGGAACATCCGTTTTGATGAAGCCATTAAATCCTTTGGTTTTATCAAAAATGAGGATGAGCCATGTGTATATAAGAAGGTTAGTGACAGTGCTATCACTTTCCTTGTCTTATATGTGGATGACATACTGTTGATGGGTAATGACACAGGTATGTTGACTACTATAAAGGTATGGTTGTCAAATACATTCTCCATGAAAGACTTAGGGGAGGCAACCTATATTCTTAGGATTCGCATCTATAGAGATAGAGCGAAAAGAATAATTGGTTTATCCCAAAGTCTATACTTGGAAAAGGTGTTAAGAGGTTTAACATGCTTGATTCCAGAGAGGATTGTTACCAGTGAGACATGGTATCCATCTTTCTAAAGAGATGTCTCCAAAGACACACGAAGAAAGAGATAAGATGGCGAGATTCCATATGCTTGGCTATTGAAAGTTTAATGTATGCAATGTTGTGTACTAGGCGGATATCGCATATCTTTATTAGTTTGACTAGTAGGTATCAATCCAATCCAGGTTTGGAACATCTGGATAGCATCAAGAATATCCTTAAGTACTTGAGAAGAACTAAGGATTTATTCTTGATTTATGGAGGTGGAGACTTGCAATTGGATGGTGATCTCGATTACGATTTCCAATCGGATATTGATGATAGAAAGTCTACCTCTAGATATGTGTTCATTTGTAATGGAGGTGCGATCGGTTGGAAGAGTTCCAAGCGAGCACATTGCAGATTCCACTACTGAAGTGAGTATATTCTTGCATCGAGATCTTGCAAAGGAAGGCTATTTGGATAAAGAAGTTCGTGACAGAACTTACGATAGTTCCTTCCATTGAGTCGGCGGTTCCACTACCTTTGTGACAACAATGGAGCGATCATCTGAGCTAAGGAACTAAGGTCTCACCCAAAATCCAAACACATAGAAAGGCACTACCACATTATCAGAGATATAGTTGGGCAAGGCGATATAGCCATGCAGAAAAATAACATCAGCTGAAAAAATTCAGCTGATCCATGCACTAAGCCTTTGTCACAAGCTCAGTTAGACTGACATCTTGAGAAGATGGGTCTAAGGTATTGTAATGAATGGCTCTAGTGCTAGTGGGAGATTGTTAGTAGTATGCCCTAGAGCATATCATTTAGTATGTATCTTGTATATATTTTTATTAATAAAAGGCATTTCCACTTTTCCATTTACATAATATATTTATGTGTAATAGAAAAGGTCCATTGATATTTTGTTAGAAATATTATTCTTAAGTTGTTAAGAATATGAGTGACAATATTTCTAGCACAAAGTATCATAAATAGGTTCACAATCGAGGATACTTCATAATAAGGACATGACTTATCCAGAAAGATTGTATTCATGTTTGTTCCCAAGTTATTTATATGAGATATAAATAAGATGGAATGGTGAGTCTCATACCATATGACAAACATGATAGGCACTTATAAATGATAAATAGGCCGAACCAGTGACACTTATGACAAGCACATAGAGTTTACTCTTGTCAATGTTTTGTCATAAATCATATCAGTGCATATAATCTTTAGACCTGAGATAGCACAGTTATCTTGTATATAGGTAGTTTGAGTTTGATACTGCTTTCATACTTATACTGTGTATGGGTATATAGGCATGTGTTGGCTCCTACTAGTTATATATGGAGGTAGGTGTTGATCAAGATGGAATCTGTTCCTCTAAGTAAATAGAGATAAAATCCTATGTTCATTTAATTGTTCTTGATGTTTCAAGTTCTGGCAGACAGATAGATTTATTGAGAAAGAGTTTCTGATGAGAAAATCTTTTTAATCAAGAACTGGAATTAAAAGAGAACATAATATTCATAGTAAATGGAGTTTGACATAAACCATGACTCCAGCTTGAGTTGGGATTTTGTAACAGAGAGATTCTAGTGCATGGTAACATATGATTATAGGTTCATTTAAGGTAAACCTTATTACTAATTGGGTGGCTATGGCATGCTATGCTAGGTGTTAACCATGGTCTATGAGGTTCATAAAATGATTTAGAGAAATCATTTATGGTAAGAAAGAGTTCTGATGATATTAAGAGTTGATATCATGTCTCATTGCCAATTAGTGATGAGCCTAGTAAGTCACACACATACACAAGTTATCACCTAATTAAATATGATTTAATTAATTAATTAAAGAGTTTAAATTGATTAATTAAATAGGTTTGGTTTGCAATTAGATTGCAAAGTCCCTAACATGACTTGAAACCAAATCTAGATTATTGGATGTGTAGTATAAATTAAATTTATATTTAAAGTGTTTAAATATGAATTTAATTAATGAGAAATTAATTAATAGAGATTAATTAATTAATTTATATTTGATATAAATTAATTAGAAGAAGAAAAATAATTATTTTGGGTTGAGAACTCAAAATTAAGACACAGGGGCATTTTGGTCATTTTGCAGTGTGACATGTGGCACCATGAGATGGTGACATATGGCATAACACATAAGCTTGCCAAATGTTTTTTAATCATGTAAGATGATTAAAATCAAGGTTAAATATAGGTTTGACACTTGGCACAATGTGATTGGGTCACTTAAACCTAGAGCTAATCAAAGGGTGACATGTGGCAAGGGTTTAATGTGTTAACCTAGCTATTTAAGTGTTGTTATGAGAAAATAAAATACAACCAGCAGCAGCCACACTCCTTTGTCACGCCACTTTGAGGGTTTTCATCTCTTCTTCTTCATCTCTTATCAATTCAAAGAGATTAGCCATCAATCTCTTGAATTAAGAACACTAGAAATTGTTTCTAGTGTCCTGTTTACATCTTTGATCTCTTAAAAGGCAAAACTTGATTTTCTAATTAATAGAAAAAGCTTTAGAAGCTATTCAAGGGCTGCCATAGGTGTTCTTGGTGTGGACAAGCTAGAGGGACAACATCTGGTGTCCTGAAGACAAATCTCAAAGGCGCAGACACGCTGCAGTGCGTCAAGAGGTTAGTGTAATCGTTCTTGATTTAATCTAGTGTTCTAAAATTAATCTGATTAATTTTAAAATCTTAAATGGCAAATACAGATCCAAAAACATATTAAAAGAGTTTTAATATGTTGTTTATCATTGAAATCAAATAGATAAAAATAAATCTTGCATGATGCATGTGACCCTAGGTGAAAATTTTTGAATTCAATGGTATAAACTTGTATTTTTCACGCTTCCGTTCCTTCATAAATTACCTTCAAGCATGAGAAGATTTAATTCTATAGTCAACCATTCCTTAAACATATAATCAACTTGATGCAAAATAAAAAATTTAGATTTCATTTTAAAGATATTGTCATGTGATTCAAGCTACTGCAACATTTTTCAAAATTATCATTTTTTCACCCTTTTTATAAATTATTTAATAGTGTTATTTTGAAATATGTGAAGTTTTCTTTGACTCGAAGAGTGCTAAAGACTGTTAGCATGCTTCGATTATTGAGTTCAAGGTTGCCTCCACCAAAATGACTCAAGCCTAATTTAATGTGTAGCATATTAGTTTGATATTTACGCTCTTGGGTTCACAATTCTCAAGATGGTATTAGAGCCAGTTTGGGTTATGGGATTCAGCCATCCATAAGGCTGTACAATTGGGCTTGTATTGGGTTATTATTAACTAATTATCAGGTGACAATCAAGTGGTTGCACTTGAGAGGGGAGTATTGGGATACTTATCCCACATTCAGAAAAGATAAATATAAGTGGTTAGGCTGCAATATTAAATTAGCTAGTCATTTTGATTTGTAAAGCAATTCAATTACTTATATAAGTCTATATTAAAATAAATTAATATGTAACATTCCCAACACTCTCTCAATTTTAGTTCAATGTCTAGCCTGCTAATTTAATATTGATACTCTTGGGTACATAATTCTCAACATGATAGCTATGATTAACCTTAACCATGATTCACACCAATCATGATTCACACTATTACAACATTTTTCCAAATTATCATTTTTCCTTTTTTTTTGTTATAAATTATTTGATTATGTTATTTTAGATAGCTATGATTCACATTATTGCTGAATTATGCCACCATTCTGCTAACCCCAACCAATATGAAAACACGTGCACCTTCAATAAGATTCCAAATATTTGTTTAACCTTTCGCTTTGAACATTTTGTGTAACACCTCCTTACCTAGTCTATAGTGAAATTGAAAGAAGATGTTACATTCAGTATATGGAGCACCTATCTTTGTGACATTATTTATTTTCCTTATTTTCTTACCAATTTATTTACAACATAATTTATCATCGTTTATTATATGGAGAAACTGCATGAGTTTCCCCTAAATTTTAATAATTCACCTGTTAAAATAATGTTCATAACCAGTGAAATCCTCAATTACTATATCATTTCTATCATATAATAATCATCAAATTTCTCATCAATTTCCATTCTCCGCCCAAGTTGCATATACACAAGAATATCTTTAATTACAATTTTATTAACCATCTCAAAAGGCTAAATTAAACTTACATCCTTATGGTTACAATCTCTAAAATAAATTTTATAAAATATTTGTTACAACATAAGGTACACACACATATGAGTAAAAATATACAATGAGGATGATGATGATGCATCTACCCAAAAGTTCAAGATATGGTGACTCTGAACTTTTCTGCAAATCCAATCTACCTCCTGTCAGCCCCTGTCTACACTTTATCTACTATACTTCGCGAGGAAACAAATCTTTGCGCTAAGCTAAATAGCTTAGTGGTGCACTTTTAATTTAAAACAAAATAATTTCCATTATACACATTAACCCATAATGTGCTCATAATATTCATACAAGAGTATTTAAAAATTTGAAAGTAATCATGTAATATCGTAATCTAAATATAGGCCAATAAATCCATACTTGTTAATCATACCATTTTATGAAGTTAAATGCACTTATTTAATTCAACAATCCTTTATGATCACAAATGAGAGTTTTATTTCCGTGCCTATAGTAACCCATGACTGTAACACCCTGAACCACCGAGTTATGAATAGTACCATTTTTTGTCTGTGACTAGAACTATTCAAAGACACCTTGAGGACCAAAAATAAAAGGAAAATTAATAGAGATAGACACAATAAAAATTCAAATGAACCAAAAACATAAGGACTCATTGGGTATTATGAAAAAGAAGGATTATGACCTGATGAGGAGCATTTTGGTCAATTCACTTCAAGAGTTGATTTTTGACTAAAATGTCAATTAAGTAAATGAAAATAATAAATGAAATTACAAATAAATTTTTGAGTAAAAATTCAAGTAAAAATATGTAGAAAAGAAAAGAAGTGAAAATCCAAATTTTAATTACCTTTATGACACAATTAAAATTTTAGGACCAATGGGCTTTGGACAACTCAATTAAAATTTATTAAATAAATCAAAATAGGGGTAAATATATAAAGGAAAGATCCTCTCCTTCTCTTTCCCATTGTTGCCGCCCCACCTCTCTTCTCCCTCTCTCTTTCTTTCTTTCTCCTTCTTCCTCTATTGACACCCATCTTCCAAACTTAATTCCTTACTTTTCTTTCAAGAGTTTTTCCATCTAACTTGTAGTAAACACTAAATTAAACCTTGATTGAAAGATTGAAACAAGAAGAACAAGAATTAGGAGAAATTAGGAGTTGGAAAGAAATCATCAAGAGGTAAGTTTTTTTTTTTAAAATTTTTTTTAATTTTTTTTTTATGTTAGATTAGTTGTATAAGCTTTGAATGAAGTTAACTTATGATAAAATTTCATGAGAAATTGAAAGAAAATATGCATGGAACCTAAACTAGGGTTTTGACTAATTTGGGAAAAAATAGGGTTTGATGTATTTTAATGTAATTGATGATGAAATCAAGCTTAGTTGAAGTAGTGTGCATCATTAGGGTAAAGAAATTGCATGAGATTTGCATAAATTGAATTATGGAAGATTAGGGTTCATGGGGAAATTAGGGCTTTTATGCTAGAGAGTGAAATTAGTGTGTGTAGTATTAAATTATGGTCATTTGAGGTTCCTTTAGTTTGAATTGACATTGGGGTTATGAATGAAAGTAATGAAATGATAGGATTGGGGAAAAGTGCAAACTAGGGATTTGAAAAATTGACGGTTTTTGTGCTATGAGTGCTATGGATGTATCAATGCTAAATTATAGTCATTTGGGGTGAATTAAATGTGAATTGAGGTTGGTTAGAGGAAGTAATTGAAGAAATGAAAATTTGAATCTAGGGCAAAATTTTACACACTAAGTTTAGTGTGTTTGACACCTCATAAATTGAGCTACATAATTCCAATTGGTGTGAAACTAATTGGAAATGAAGCTTAAGAGATAGGGTTGGAATTTTTATGAAGAGACCTAACCTAGAAACTGTCCAGAAATTACCTAAAACTTGGCTTGAACTTGGAGAGGAAATTCTGGAACTAGTAGAATTAGGCATGTGAACAGTAAATTTTGCATGGCCATAACTCTCTCTAGAAAACTCTGATTTAGGCGATTCTTAAACCAATGGAAACCTAAAACATATTATAACATTTCATATGAAGAACTTAAGGCTAAATTACGGACTTAACCCAATCAAATTGCTAAGCAAATATGAGTTACCAAATCTGCCAAAAATCTAAAAATCTACAAATTGACCATATAAATAGTAAATTTGCAAGGCTATAACTCTCCTTAGAAAACTCGAATTTAGGTGATTCTTAAAAAAATAGAAACTTAAAACATAGTAGAGCATTTCGTATGAAGGACTTGAAGCCTAATTATGAACTTAGCCCAACCAAATTGCTGAGCAAATTTGAGTTGATAAATCTGCCAGAGCAATGAACGGTAACATAAATAGTAAAATTTCAATAGCCATAACTCTCTTTAGAAAGCTCCAATTTAGGTGATTATTGAACTGATGGAAACTTAAAACATATTAGAACATTTCATAAGAAGAACTTGTAGCCAAATTATGAACGTAACCCAATCAAATTGTTAGCCAAAGTTCAGTCACTAAAGCTACCACAAGTAGCCCCACGTGAACAATAAATTTCATTTGACTACAACTTTGGCTACACGACTCCAAATGAGGTGATTCAAGAAGAGAAATAAAGATGAGACCTAGAGGGACAATTTTCATGGAGAACACTTCATCAAATTATGATTGAAACTAGGTAAAAATTGGGTTCAAAATTAAATGTACTAAGCTGCCAGAAAACCAAAACTTTCTAAAATTTGTAAAGCTAACTTGGGATGCATTAGAAATTCATGTAATGAGTTCTTGAAAGTAATTGAGATGAGTATTGAGGTATTCTATTTGCTTGTTTTCAATAGAAAAAGAAGTTGGAATGGACAAGGAGAACTAAGTAACGAGAAAAGGAGAATTATTGAAGGTTTATGCACAACTAACCTTTTCTTCATTTTTAAACTTGTAAATTGTTTGGAATGTGTTTATTTGAATGATTTTGCTTTGAACAAGTTTACATTGACTGAAATATGGTTTTTCTCTTACATTTGAGAAATTTGGGTGTTGCCACCTCTATATGGATATTATGATGATTTGAATGTGTTTATTGGTTTATAAATGTGATTGTTGATTGGAAAACTTTTGAAAACTATTTTGAAACCATAGTTAGCATGACAGTCCCTTTTGGAACTCCCCAATAGTAATAGCTACTTGGGGTTGATAATGGATATTGATTATGTCTCCCATTAATAATGGTTAGTGGGGTAAGACTACATGAGTACTCATCAATTAGCTAGCCTTTCCCTCATTAATAACGGTTAGTGAGGTTGAGATTGCTTTGTCGTGGTGTACAGCATGGCACTGATCGTGAAATTTTGTGTCATGGCCTAAACTGTGTGTTGATGTTGGCAACACTAATGCTTTGTGATTTGTGATTTATGAAGTATGATTTCTCTTTTAAAATGTTATTTCAATAAATGGCTCCTATGGACTTAGAACTTTTGTGAAGTTTTCATGCTTAAGAAAAATGTGATTTATTATGCTTTAACAAGTTTTACTTAACTTTAAGTTTTAAAGTTATTAATTGTGCACCATTGAGTGATATACTCAGCGATAGCTTATTTATGCTATTGCAGGTAAGGGAAAGGAGAAGGCTACTGAGTGAGAGACTTGGAAGCAGCATTTTGGTTTTGATTGTGGATATATATAGTAGGTATACCTCTGTAATTTCCTTTTGATGTATTTTGTACCTATATGTATGGATGTATGGACATTGAGCAGTTTGGATTTAAAAGCATTACATTGCTATCACATTTTGAGTTTGTAACTATTTGTATTTTATTTTGAGACTTATGAAAATGTAACTTTTGCAATATTTAGTCTATCATTATTTCCAATGATTGTTTACATGGAATTTTAACTATTCCCCTGCAGTTTTCCTCAAAAGAATTGATAAGATCAAAAGCTATAATTTGTTTAAAATCCCTTGTAGCATAATTAATGGGTTATCGGTAAGTGTAGTTCAGTAATTCATTAGGTATGCTACAGAAACATGTCATGCCTTACAAGGGAATAAGTGACATTTTTTAGTGGTATCAGAGCTTAGGTTTTCATACAAGTTTTGAAATTGCATATTTGAAAATTTTTTATAAGTATCGCTGCTCAATTGTCATTAATTGATATATATAGTGCATTACATCATAAATATGGACTAATGGAGGGAAATCTCCTTGTGTTGGTTGTCAAGGCAGTAGAATTCTTTGTGATTCAGTATGGAAGAGGGGGATCACACAATAGAGCAATCAGTAGTAGCTAAGGTACAGGGGGAGGCCCCAACTCCTCAAAATGCTAGTGGATCAGCTGCACCCATCCCATCCATGCAATTTCTTGCTCAATTCGCTCAGTAGATGGCTGCACTATTTCAGCAAATGGCTGGCAATAAACCAGTCCAAGCTCCTGTGTAAGCACCTCCAGTGTAACCACCATCCCCGGCTAGATAATATGACAAGTTAATGAAGTACGGGGCAATAGAGTTCAAGGGTACAATGGACCAATTGGAAGCTGAGCAATGGTTAGAATGGATGGAGAGGGTATTCAAGAAACTGCACTGCACCGATGATTTGAAGTTTGAATACTTGGTCTCTCTACTGCATGGAGAAGCATATGAATGGTGGAAGACCATTCCCCACAGAATGGTAGAGCCTCCAGTTCTGACTTAGGAAGATTTTCTGAAGGAGTTTAGACAGAAGTATGTCCCTGATACCTATATGGATATGAAGCTACAAGAGTTTCTGAGTCTGAAGCAGGGTGATAGGATTATGGTAGAGTATGAGAGGGTGTTCTTTCGCTTGAGTCACTATGCTGAGAGTTTCCTCACCACTAGCAGAGATAGATGCAAGCGCTTTGAAGCTAGATTGAGGCCTAGCTTACGAATGCAAGTGGTTAGGTTCTGACATGAGAACTTCTCAGAGCTGATATCCCAAGCCCTGGAATTAGAAAGGATTGAGTTAGAAGGGGCCATTAGAAAGGGAACAGAAGAAAAAGATAAGAGTGGGAAGACTTCTGGTCAAGCTTCTGGCAGAAGTTCGGGCAAGAGGAAGAGCTTTGGGGGACCGAGTAACAGAAGATCTAGTAGGGGAAGATTCTCAGGGTAGAGGCCACCTAGATCTGATCAGTAAACATCTAGGGGTTCCTTTCCTATCTGTACCTGTGAAATCTATGGCAGGACTCATGGAGGAGTATGTTATAAGGCCATAGGAGCCTGTTACAACTATGGTGGAAGTGGGCATTTTGCTAAAGATTGCACTAGTTCCTGCAAGTCTTGGCTGCCTACCACCAATGAGGGATCAGTTCAAGGTTCTGCTTCTAGAGGACAATAGAGAGTTAGTAGAGGCAGAGGCAGGGGTAGAGGTAACACTTCTAACAGCTAGGGCACAGTGAGCCAACTAGAGCAGAGTGGTGCGTCAGCCAGGGTGTACACCATGCGCTAAAGGGATGAAATTAAGACATCATATGTTGTGGATAGTATTTTTTCCATCTTTAGTAGAGATGTATATGTACTGTTTGACCCTGATTCTACACATTCTTATGCTAGTGCCAGTATTGCATGCTCTGTTGCTATTCCTTGTGTGAAATTGGATTATGATGTGCTAGTGACTAGTTCTTTAGGACAAGAGGTTTGGGTGAACAAGTTGTATGAAGATTGTCCTTTGGTAATCCAAGGACATACATTCCTATCAGACTTAATTGAAATGCCCTTCCGAGATTATGATATCATCTTGGGCATGGATTGGTTAGCCAGGCATCATGCCATGATTGACTGTAGATTGAAAAAAGTCACCTTTGGTCTTCTAGAGTATGCAGACGTAGTGATACACGGGGAGAGGCAGTTTTTGCTATCCAACATCATTTCAGCTGCACTTGCTAGGAAGATGATTAGGAAGGGATGTGAAGCTTATCTAGCTCATGTGATAGACATCCAGGTGGGGAGTCCAGATCTTAAAGATATTCCTATAATATGAGATTTTCTAGATGTCTTTCAGAAAGAATTGTCTGGATTGCCTCCAGAAAGAGAGGTTCAGTTTGAGATTGAGACTATGCCTGGTGTGGAGCCAATCTCCATTACCCCTTATAGGGTGGCGCCTGCTGAGTTGAAAGAGTTGAAAGTGCAATTGTAGGAATTGCTACATAAGGGTTTCATCCGCCCTAGCGTGTCACCTTGGGGAGCACCAGTACTATTTGTGAAGAAGAAGGATGGTACTCTCCGTCTATGCATAGACTACAGACAGTTGAATAAGGTGACCATAAAGAACATATATCCTCTACCATGGATTGATGATCTATTTGATCAGTTGAAGGATGCAACTGTATTCTCCAAGATTGACTTGAGATCGGGCTACTATCAGTTGAGGGTGCAGGAGCTGAGTATACCTAAAACTACCTGCAAGACTCGGTATGGCCACTATGAATTCTTGGTAATGCCATTCGGGTTGACTAATGCTCTAGCTACTTTTTGGGGCCTAATGAATACTATCTTCAGGCCATATTTGGATCAGTTTGTAGTGGTGTTCATTGATGATATTTTGGTGTACCCAAAGAACGCAGAGGAACATGACAAGCACTTGAGGATAGTGTTGCAAACTTTGAGGGAGAAACAGCTGTATGCTAAACTGTCGAAATGTGAGTTTTGGCTAAAGGAGATTACTTTTTTGCGACATATTGTATCTTCAGAGGGTATCCAGGTGGATCCTAGTAAAGTAGAAGCCATTCTTAATTGGAAATCACCCAAAAATGTCACGAAAGTTCTGAGTTTCCTTGGTTTAGCTGGGTATTATAGAAGGTTTGTGAAGGGATTCTCCATGCTAGCATCTCCACTGACTAAGCTACTTAGGAAGGATGTGAAATTTTAGTGGACCGATCGGTGCCAGGAAAGTTTTGATGAGTTGAAAAGGTGTTTAATTGAAGCTCCAGTCTTAACTTTTCCTACCTTGGGTAAAGAGTACACCATATATAGTGATGCTTCTCATAATGGATTGGGCTGTGTGTTGATGTAAGATAGAAATGTCATTGCCTATGCTTCTCGCTAGCTTAAACCATATGAGAGGAATTATCCTACACATGACTTGGATCTGGCAACCATTGTCTTTGCCTTGAAGATCTGGAGACATTACTTGTATAGGGAGAGATGTTATAAATGCACAGATTATAAAAGTTTGAAGTACTTAGGCACACAAAAGGAGTTAAATTTGAGGCAGAGGAGATGGTTAGAGCTAATAAAAGATTATGATTGGTTGATAGACTATCAGCTTGGAAAAGCTAATGTTTTAGCTGATGCATTAAGTCGCAAGACTATGGCTTGTTTGAGGGTTTCTCCATTGTCCATGCTGCATGAGTAAGGGCATTGCATGCTAATCTAGAGATTGATGAAGATGGGCAGATGGTAGCTACTTGGCAAGTGAAGCCAATGCTGATAAAACAAATTAAAGCAGCTGCACAGAATGATGATAAGTATGTGAAGTTGATGGAAGAGGCTAGGGATGGCAAGAAACCAGAGTTGTCAGTAAATGATGAGGGCTTGTTGTTATATTAAGGCAGAGTGTGCATTCCTGATAATGTTGAATTGAGGCAGATCATTTTAAAGGAAGCACATGATTCACCTTTTGCTATGCACCTTGGTGGAACCAAAATATACAAAACTATGAAAGGACACTATTGGTGGAGGGGAATGAAGAAAGATATTACAGAATATGTTGCCAAATGCCTAACTTGTCAGTAAGTAAAGGCAGAACACCAAGTGCCTGCAAGGTTGCTACAGCCATTACCAATTCCTTAGTGGAAGTGGGAAAGAATCACTATGGATTTTGTGACAGGACTTCCCCGTATCTAAAAGAATCATGATACAATTTGGGTTATTGTTGATAGATTGAACAAGTATGCACACTTTTTGCCAGTGAAGATGGATTACAGCCAGAAAAGATTGGCCAAACTGTGCATTGATGAAGTGGCGAGGTTGCATGGAGTACTAGTGTCTATTGTGTTTGATAGAGATCTTAGGTTCGCTTCTCGATTTTAGGGTAGTCTCCAAAAAGCCCTGGGAACTAGATTGAACTTTAGTACAACATTCCATCCACAGACAGATGGCTAGTCTGAAAGGATCATTCGGATTTTGGAGGACATACTTAGGGCTTGTGTGATTGAATTTGAGGGAAGTTGGGACTCACACTTGCCTTTGATTGAATTTGCTTACAACAACAGTTATCAGTCAAGTATTGGAATGCCTTCATATGAAGCACTTTATGGCAAAAAGTGTAGAACTCCCTTGTATTGAGATGAAGTGGGTGAGAGAAAGTTGATTGGCCCAGAATTAGTGCAGCAGATGGAAGAAAAGGCCAAGATCATTAGAGACAGACTCAAAGTTGCATTAGATAGACAGAAGTCCTACATTGATCTAAAGAGAAAAGATATTCAGTATAATGTGGGTGACAAGGTGTTCCTAAAAGTTTCCCCATGAAAAAGGATTATGAGGTTTGATAGAAAGGGGAAACTGAGTCCTCGCTTCATTGGGCCATATGAGGTTCTGGAAAGAGTGGGTCCATTGGCATATAGGTTGGCATTGCCTCCAGAGTTAGAAAAGATTCACAATGTCTTCCATATCTCCATGTTGAGGAGGTACAAATCAGACCCCTCTCACATTTTTCCAGTAGAGGAGATTGAGGTAAATCCAGTTCTGACATATGATGAAGAGCCCATAAAGATCTGGCATATGAGGTGAAGCAGCTGAGGAACAAGCAGATACCTCTAGTAAAAGTGCAGTGAAACCATCATTCAGGCCAGGAGGCTACATGAGAACATGAGGAGGAAATGAGGAGGCAGCACCCATAGCGAGACCGGGTAAATTTCAAGGACAAAATTTTATTTTTAAGGAGGGGAGAATTGTAACACCCCAAACCACCGAGTTATGAATAGTACCATTTTTGGTATGTGACTAGTACTATTCAAAAACACCTTGATGACCAAAAATAAAAGGAAAATTAATAGAGATAGACACAATAAAAATTCAAATGAACCAAAAACATAAGGACTCATTGGGTATTATGAAAAAGAAGGATTATGACCCGATAAGGGGCATTTTGGTCAATTCACTTCAAGAGTTAATTTTTGATCAAAATATCAATTTAAGTAAATGAAAATAATAAATTGAATTATGAATAAATTTTTTAGGAAAAATTCAAGTAAAAATATGTAGAAAAGAAAAGAAGTGAAAATCCAAATTTTAATTACCTTTATGACACAATTAAAATTTTAGGACTAATGGGCTTCAGACAACTCAATTAAAATTTATTAAATAAATCAAAATAGGGGTAAATATATAAAGGAAAGACCCTCTCCTTCTCTTTCCCATTGTTGCCGCCGCTCCTTTCCCCTCCCTCTCTCTTTCTTTCTTTCTCCTTCTTCCTTCTTCCTCCATTGACACCCATCTTCCAAACTTAATTCCTTACTTTTTTTTCAAGAGTTTTTCCATCTAACTTGTAGTAAACACCAAATTAAACCTTGATCGAAAGATTGAAATAAGAAGAGTAAGAATTGGGAGAAATTGGGAGTTGGAAAGAAATCATAAAGAGGTAAGTTTTTATTTATTTATTTTTTTTATTTTTTTATGTTAGATTAGTTGTATAAGCTTTGAATGAAGTTAACTTATGATAAAATTTCATGAGAAATTGAAAGGAAACATGCATAGAACTTAAACTAGGGTTTTGGCTAATTTGGGAAAAAGTAGGGTTTGATGTATTTTAATGTAATTGATGATGAAATCAAGCTTAGTTGAAGTAGTGTGCATCATTGGGATAAAGAAATTACACGAGATTTGCATAATTTGAAATATAGAAGATTAGGGTTCATGGGAAATGTGACACCCCTTACCCGTCTACAGGGTAGCCGAGCAGGATATGCCACTCAGTATGCCGGAGCACTAATTCATGTTTTAATTACAATTTATCCCTTTTAATTTATTTATTTACAATTTTTGATAAATCTGAATTTTTTCGAAATTTTTATAGAAAATCCGGCAGAGTGTCGGCTGTAAATTGGAAAAACAGTTCTTCTGAACCTGTTAAAAATACTTCCAACATAATTTCCAAATCCAGAACTCCATTACATATATTTCAAGTCAATCTCAAAATCTTAATACTATTCGCAGAATTTTTCTGTTCACATAACCACTTGAAGCATATTCATAAACATTTCTCACATTTCATTTATCAACATACATTATACAGAAAATTTCAATAACATAAAATTTCATATATTTACATTATTACATAATTACAAGAGTTAATAGTTACAATCCAAAACTAATATAAAATACAAAATAGAAAATGCTAACGAAAGTCCTAATGTCCTACCATATGCACTGAAGATGTGAGGTGACTCTGGCCTCTGGATGCAGATTTAAAGGCTCACCCGGTCTGATGTCTGCTAGGCTCCCCAGCTAGGTCTCCAGTACCTACGCGTGGCAAAAGCGACGCGCTAAGCAATTCTGCTTAGTGGTGATAATATAAAATAAAATAAAATAAATATGCAGAATGTATAATTTCATTTTTGGGTAGACTTAATTTCTGATATTTATTGCAATATTATTCGATTAAAATTTCGTAAAATTTATTATCATTGCCCGAGTAACCCATACTAGTCGACTAGAATGGATAAATGGGTAAACTTGCATTGGGTACTAAGTACCTCGAACCATCATACCATCGGTCACATTGTGTCTCCCGGTGTGCAACAGAACAACTAATAAGCTGTAATAATTATCGCGGATAAAAACCCAAATATATTATCCCAATCAACATAGCTAAAGGCTATTTTATCATAGAATGGCATGGAAGGCCATGAAACACAGAATGGCATGAAGCCATATGCAGTACTGCTAACAGAACCCTATTGGCATGCCAACCTATCCAAACTAATCTTGCTAGGTATATTAGGGCATATTACACTTTTAAGTTTCACAATTCTTGAAATTCAAGTTTTAGTGTTACTATTCATTTCATTAATCAACTAAAATGTTGACTTTTGCATAGACAATAGGTACATTGGTTCTAATACTCCCAACATACCACATTTTGCATTCTAAATTTGTTGGTATTGGTTACCAATACCATTTCTAAGTTTAATGTTAATTGGACAGAGTTTTCAGTTTTCAAGCTTTGTGTTTACTGTTCCATTAGTCATTTTTGTAGTGGGAATTTGGCAAAATGATCAACATGAAAGTTGTTCCTTATTTTGTCTAGTTGCATTTCCTTTTTTGAATCACTCCATTTGGAGTTTTGTAACTCAAGTTATGGCCCAAAAACCACAACTGGCCATATTGAAATTTTTTCAAAATTTCTGGATTGACCAAATCTATAGTGTTAGGAGCAGTGAATTCAGGTCAATTTTTGAATATGTTATGGTCATAATTTGGGTTAGGTTTTTCAATGAAAGTTGTTGGTCTATATCTCAGCTTATTTTTAGTAAAATTTCAGGTCAATTAGACCTTTCTACACTGAGTTATGGCTAAATGACTAAATACTATTCATTTGGTCATTTTGCCCAGGCAGAATGCAGGTCACCCGGATTAGGGCAATCTTTTGGTTAACTTGGTTTGGTTTTCTGGGCATGGTTTCTTCACCAAAGTTGTGCCATTATGTGTCTAGTTTCATATCCAATTGGTCTTGCACCAATTGAACCCCTACAATTCCAATTATTACTGCCCAAACCTGCTAGACTCATGCCCAGTCCTGCAGGTCACCAAGGGCAGCCACAACAAACTCTAATCCCACTACACAATTCACTTCATTTTTTATTTAAACAGAACCAAATGGTCACTAATTGACCATTAAAACCTAATTTCATCATCACATGATCAAAGTCTCATTTTTCACCCCAAACCCTAACTCAAACAATACAAATCATGCATTATCATTGCATTTCATCAATCCACTTAAGAGATATATATTGAGGGCAGCCATACTATCATTTTAACTCCATAAAACTCATCACAATCATACCTCAACTAAGGCTACCAAAATTTAGGGATGGCATACAAATGGTATTTCATCAATTTCTTTGTCATTTACACTCATTCATAGTCCTTAAACATAAATTTAAAGTGAAAACCAAGGTTAGGTCACAAACCTATAAGAGAGTGAGATTTTCCACTTGCTAGGATTCTTCTTTTTCCTTTTTTTTTGCTCCCAAAAGACTCTCCAAGGTGTAAGAACACTTTTTTGTATTGGGAATATAGGGTTTAGTGAGACAAAATCTAGGGAAATCAAGCTTTCAAAAGCTTGTTCATGGTGGCCATGGTGGGAGTGGGTGACGGCAAGAAGAAGAAGAAAGAGAGAGTTTTGATTTTTTTTTTCATTTTTTAGCCCATTTAGTCTCTTTTAAATAAGCTTATGCCATGTGTCAACATTGGATTGGTTGGGAGAATTTTAATGACATCATTATGATGTCATAATTCCATTTGCTTTCATTTTCTCTCCTTTTATTGTCTATTTAATTTCAATTAAATTTTTAACAATATTTATTCATATTTTATGTTATATAAATTATTTATTTAACTGGACAAGTTAGCCAAAAATCATCTCTGAAGAAGAAATGACCAAAATGCCCTTCGTTTGGCTTAACGAGCCAAAATTGTGTGTACCAATAGAAAAATTTTTCTAAGTATTTCCTTGGCATTCTAATGCCATAAGAATCTCAATGACCCTTCTCTGGAGTCCCAAAAATTATTTTATAATTTTTTTCCTTGGTCTAGGGTTGCTAATGGCCTTCACCGTCACTTCCCCTTCGGGTTACTCATCCCTGGTGTTTCGGCTCGTTTAACCTTAGTGTATTTCGTTTCTAAAATTTTTCATTGATTTTTATGAGCAGTATTTAGTTTCTTTATAACTCCTCACTCTAGTCTATTTATAATTTCAAACATGCTAGCTGTCCGAACCGACATTGGTCACTGGAACAGTAGACTGTACGGACTAGCTAAAGTGAGGATGTTACAACTCTTCCCCTCTAATAAAAATTTCATCCTTGAAATTTACCTGATGCAAACAGTTGAGGAAACTGTTGCCTCATTATCTCTTCACTTTCCCAAGTTGCCTCTTCAGTGTTGTGGTACCTCCAAAGCACTTTCACTAGTGGAATTTGTTTATTTCTCAGTTCCTTCATCTGTATAGGTTCTTCTATATATGTCAAGTCCGGTTGAATTTCAATCTCTTCCATGGAAATGACATGTGAAGGGTCTGAGCGATATCTTCTCAGCATAGAAACATGAAATACATTATGGATTTTATCCAGTTCTGGTGGTAAAGCTAGCCGATAGGCCACTAGTCCCACACATTCAATGACTTCATATGGGCCAATGAACCTAGGGCTCAACTTACCCTTTCTCCCAAACCTCAGTACTTTCTTCCATGGTGAGACTTTGAGAAACACTTTATCACCAACTGCATACTTTATCTCTTTTCTCTTCAAGTTGGCATATGATTTCTGTCTATCTGAGGCAACCTTCAGGTTAGCTTTGATTATCTTCACTTTCTCCTCACTTTGTTTCACCAGGTCTGGTCATACCTGCTTATCTTCGCCCAATTCAGTTCAACACACTGGGGTTCTACATTTCCTCCCATACAGTGCTTCATACAGGGCCATTTGAATGCTAGCTTGGTAGCTATTATTATATGCAAATTCTGCCAGAGGGAGATATCTATCCCAACTCCCCTCAACTCAATGACACAACTCCTCAGCATATCCTCCAGGATCTATTACATAATTCACATTGTTACTATCATTTCAATTTATTAACTATGATAATTCAATTAGTTCTTAGGTTTATCTAGATTACTCATTCTAACTGTCCATCCATCTGGGGATGAAAAGCCGTGCTAAAACGGAGTTGTGTGCCCAAGGCTTCTTCCAACTTTTTCCAGAATCTTGATGTAAACCTTGGGTCTCAGTCAGATATGATGAAAAGTGGGATTCCATGCAGTTTAACTATCTCATTGATATACAATTCTGCTAACCTCTCCAGTGAGTAGTCAGTCCTAACTGGCAGAAAATGTGCTGACTTCGTCAATCTATCCACTATCACCCACACTGCATCATGCTTCTTTTGGGTGAGAGGTAGACCACTAACAAAATCCATAGTGACCTGGTCCCATTTCCATTTAGGTATGCCTATAGGTTGTAGCAATCTTGATGGAACTTGATGTTCTGTTTTAACTTGCTGACATGTCAAACACTTAGTCACATAGTCAGCTATATCCCTCTTCATACCAAGCCACCAATAATGAGGCTTCAAATCATTATATATTTTTGTGATTCCCGGGTGCATAGCATAAACACTAGTGTGTGCTTCTTTCAGAATACTAGTCTTCAATTTCCCATCATCTGGTACACACACTCTTCCTCTGTAGTACAGACACCCATCTGCTTTCACCTCATAATCAGTTTCCTTTCCCTCTGGAATTTTACCCACAATGTCCATTAATTTTTCATCTGCCCTCTGCCCATCTTGTATCTGCTATAGCAGGTTTGGCCTCACTTGCAACTCAGCGAAAATAGCTCCATCTGGAGCTAAGGACAGACAGGCATTTAGTGATCTTAAAGCTGTGATGGACTTCCTGCTCAAAGCATCAGCAACTACATTTGCCTTCCCAGGATGATAATCTATCATTTAATCATAGTCCTTTAGGAACTCAATCCATCGTCTCTATCTAAGATTGAGCTCCTTTTGGGTTGGCAAATATTTTAGACTCTCGTGGTCTGTATAGATGTAGCATTTTTCACCATATAAATAATGCCTCCATATCTTCAGTGCGAAGATAATTGTTGCTAACTCCAGGTTATGAGTAGGGTAGTTCTGTTCATGTGGCCTTAACTGCCTAGAAGAATAGGCGACCACTTTCCCCTCTTGCATCAATACACACCCTAGCCCATTATGCGAGGCATCACTATAGACCACAAAGTCTTTTCCCGACACTGGCTGTGTTAACACTGGTGCTTCTGTCAACATAGCCTTTAGCCTCTCAAAACTGGCTTGGCACTTGTCATTCCAGCCAAATTTCACATTCTTGTGCAACAACTTGGTCATTAGAGCAGCTATAAAAGAGAACCCCTTCACAAATCTTCTGTAACACCCAGCTAGCCTCAAGAAACTTCTAACCTCAGTTGCATTTCTAGGAGGCTTCCATTCCATCACTACTTCTATCTTTTTAGGATCCACTCTAATCCCCTCAGCTGATACTATGTGTCCAAGAAAGGAGACTTCACTCATCCAGAAGTCACACTTGGACAGCTTAGCATACAGCTTCTTTTCTCACAGGGTTTGCAGAATAATCCTCAAATGTTCATCATGTTTTTCCCTAGTCTTGGAATACACCAGAATATCATCAATAAAGACCACTACAAACTGATCTAGATATGGATGAAAGATATGGTTCATAAGGTCCAGAAATGCTGCTGGTGCATTTGTTAACCCAAACGGCATCACTAGAAATTCATAATGCCCATACCGGGTTCTAAATGCAGTTTTTGACACATCTACATCCTTTACCCTCAACTGATGATACCCTGATCTGAGATCAATTTTTGAAAATACACCGGCCCCCTTCAACTGATCAAACAGATCGTCAATTTTGGGCAACAGATATTTATTTTTCACAGTTACTTTGTTCAACTGCCGGTAATCAATACACAATCTCAAGGTTCCATCCTTCTTCTTCACAAACAGCACTGGAGCTCCCCATGGTAACACAATGGGGCGTATAAACCCCTTATCGAGTAACTCCTGCAACTGAATTTTCAACTCCTTTAATTCAGTGGGTGCCATCCTATAAGGAGCAATAGAAATTGGTGTTGTACCCGGCATTACCTCAATAGCAAACTTGACTTCCCTTTCTAGTACTAAACTAGGCAACTCTTCAGGAAATACATCTGGGAAGTCTCTTACTGTGGATATATCACACAGGTTTGGCTTAGCCTGCCTAGTATCAACCACATGTGCTAGGTAAGCTTCACAGCCTTTTCTTATCAATCTTCTTGCAACTGTGGCTGAGATAACATTGGACAGGAAATCTGTCCTTTCACCCACAACAGTAATCTCATTATCCTCAGAAGTTTTTAGAGAAATCCTCTTCAATTTACAGTCAACTATTGCCTGATGATGTGATAACCAGTCCATTCTCAAAATCACGTCAAACTCGTGGAAGGACAATTCAATTAAGTCTGCCGAGAATTCATACCCTTGAATCCTCAATGGCCAACCTTCATACACCTTATTCACTACCACACTGTGGCTTAGTAGATTTGTGACCAGAATGTCTTGATCACTCCCCTCTACTGGAACTCCCCTCTCTATGGGTAGTTTGATGCAAATGTAGGAATGAGTGGATCCTGGATCCACCAATGCATGCACAGAAGTGTTGTAGAGGGAAAACGTACCCCTGATGACATCCGGGGCATCTTGCTCTTCCTGAGCTCTGATGGCATAGGCCCTGGCAGGTACACTAGTGTCTGGCCTCTCAGCTGACTCGGATGCAGGCCTCAGTGATGGACCAGCTGCCTCAGATTTATCGGGCTTCCTATCCCTTTGTGGTACAGGAGCAGGTCTGTCAACTTGTGTTGGAGCAACTATAGTAGTCCTCTTCGGACAATTATTGATCTGATGTTCTGTAGATCCATACAGTAAGCATGCACCAGTCACTCGCCAATAGTCCCCCTTATGCCACTTCTGGCAGTACGGACAGGCAGAAGATGCTGGAGCTTGTTTCCTAAACACCATCCCTAGAGAGCTGCACACTGATGGTGTGGACTGGCCTCTCCTAGGTGTGAGCGTGGTGCAGGCCCCGAGGCCGACCACGACCTGTGGTGGTCCTGAACTCTGAGCAGGAGGACCCTTACTCTTCTTATTGGGAGCAGAAAATGTACTGGACTGACCCAGACCCCCCTTCTGCTGTCTTTCCCTTCTATTTTGTTCATTTATTCGGACCCTTTCCACTTTTGATGCAGCATCTACTAGCTTAGCAAAATCTGTAATCTCCAATGCTGTGATCATGACTTTGATATTGTCATTGAGTCCTTCTTTAAACCTTCTGCACCTCTCTGCCTCTGTAGGGACTATCTCCCTCCCATACCGGCTCAGTCTGACAAACTCACGCTCATACTCAACCACTGATAATTGCCTCTATCTCAGACTGATAAATTCTCTTCTTCGCTCTTCTAAATACACTTTGCTAACATATTTCTTCGTGAACTCTGTGAGGAAGAATTCCCAGGTGATCTGTTCTGGTTGCACCTCATGGGTTACTGTGTCCCACCACTGATATGCATCATCCTGAAGTAGGGACACAACACCCTCCAGGTTCTGCTCGGGGTTGCAGTTAAGCTGTTTCAGCACTCTGATGGTTCTATCCAACCAGTTTTCTGCTGTCATGGGATCATCCTCCCTCTTCCCAAAGAAAACCACAGTCCCATGTTTTCGCAGTTTCGCCAGATGGGACTTCTGTGGTACTGGTGGAGGTTGTGGCTGTGGCTGCGGTGGTGGAAATGCCCCCATCATTTGCCGGTAGAATTCAGTCATTTGCTGAAATAGCAAAAACTGAGGTTGGGCAGGTGCCTCAGCTGCTGGTGGAGCAGATTCTCTCCTGCCTCCAGATTCAGCCCTTGGTAGAGCATGACTCTCCACCTCTTCATCAACTGCTCTTTGAGAAGTAGGATCCATATCCTATTCAAAATAAGAAAACAAACAGATCTGCATCAGTGTCACCTCAACACTTACAAATGCAATGCAATGGTATGCACTCTATCTAGGCCCAGAAACACCTAAATCGATGCTCTGATACCACTAAATGTGACACCCCTTACCCGTCTACAGGGTAGCCGAGCAGGATATGCCACTCAGTGTGCCGGAGCACCAATTCATGTTTTAATTACAATTTATCCCTTTTAATTCATTTATTTACAATTTTTGATAAATCTGAATTTTTCTAAAATTTTTATAGAAAATCTGGCAGAGTGCCGGCTATAAATTGGAAAAACAGTTCTTCTGAACCTGTTAAAAACACTTCTAATATAATTTCCAAATCTAGAACTCCATTACACACATTTCAAGTCAATCTCAAAATCTTAATACTATTCTCAAAATTTTTCTGCTCACATTACCACTTGAAGCATATTCATAAACATTTCTCACATTTCATTTATCAACATACATTATACAAAAAATTTCAATAATATAAAATTTCATATATTTACATTATTACATAATTACAAGAGTTAATAGTTACAATCTAAAACTGATACAAAATGCTTCCTAAAGTCCTAATGTCCTACCATGTGCACTGCAGATGTGAGGTGACTCTAGACTCCAGATGTAGATTTAAAGGCTCACCCGGTCTGATGTCTGCTGGGCTCCCAAGCTAGGTCTCCAGTACCTGCGAATGGAAAAAGCAACGCGCTAAGCAATTCTGCTTAGTGGTGACAATATAAAATAAATATGCAGAATGTATAATTTCATTTTTGGGTAGACTTAATTTCTGATATTTATTGCAATATTATTTGATTAAAATTTGGTAAAATTTATTATCATTGCTCGAGTAACCCATACTAGTCGACTGGACTGGATAAACGGGTAAACTGGCATTGGGTACTAAGTACCTCGGATCATCACACCATCGGTCACATTGTGTCTCCCGGTGTGCAATAGAACAGTTAATAAGCTGTAATAATTATCGGGGATAAAACCCAAATATATTATCCCAATCAACATAGCCAAAGGCTATTTTATCATAGAATGGCATGGAAGGCCATGAAACACAGAATGGCGTGAAGCCATATGCAGTACTGCTAACAGAACCCTATTGGCATGCCAACCTATCCAAACCAATCTTGCTAGGTATACTAGGGCATATTACACTTTTAAGTTTCACAATTCTTGAAATTCAAGTTTTAGTGTTACTATTCATTTCATTAGTCAACTAAAATGTTGACTTTTGCATAGACAATAGGTACATTGGTTCTAATACTCCCAAAATACCACATTTTGCATTCTAAATTTATTGGTATTGGTTACCAATACCATTTCTAAGTTTAATATTAATTGGACAGAATTTTCAATTTTTAAGCTTTGTGTTTACTGTTCCATTAGTCATTTTTGCATTGGGAATTTGGTAAAATGATCAACACGAAAGTTGTTCCTTATTTTGTCTAGTTTCATTTCCTTTCTTGAATCACTTCATTTGGAGTTTTGTAGCTCAAGTTATGACCCAAAAACCACAACTGGCAGGATTGAAATTTTTCCAGAATTTCTGGACTGACCAAAACTATAGTGTTAGTAGCAGTGAATTCAGGTCACTTTTTGAATATGTTATGATCATAATTTGAGTTAGGTTTCTTCATGAAAGTTGTTGGTATATATCTCAGATTGTTGCTTGTAAAATTTCAGGTCAATTGGATCTTTGTACACTGAGTTATGGCCAAATGACTAAATATTGTTTATTTGGTCATTTTGCCCAGGCAAAATGCAGGTCACTCGGATTAGGGCAATCTTTTGGTGAACTTGGTTTGGTTTTCTGGGCATGGTTTCTTCACCAAAGTTGTGCCATTATGTGTCTAGTTTCATGTTCAATTGGCCTTGCACCAACTGAACCCCTACAATTCCAGTTATTGCTGCCCAAACTTGCTAGACTCATGCCCAGTCCTGCAGGTCACCAAGGGCAGCCACACAAAACTCCAATCCCACTACACAATTCACTTCATTTTTTATTTAAACAGAACCAAATGGTCACTAATTGACCATTAAAACCTACTTTCATCATCACATGATCAAAGTCTCATTTTTCACTCCAAACCCTAACTCAAACATTACAAATCATGCATTATCATTGCATTTCATCAATCCACTTAAGAGATACATATTGAGGGCAGCCATACTACCATTTTAACTCCATAAAACTCATCACAATCATACCCCCAACCAAGGCTGTCGAAATTTAGGGATGGCATACAAATGACATTTCATCAATTTCTTTGTCATTTGCACTCATTCATAGTCCTTAAACATAAATTTAAAGTGAAAACCAAGGTTAGGTCACAAACCTCTAATGGAGTGAGATTTCCCACTTGCTAGGGTTCTTCTTTTTCCTTTCTTATTGCTCCCAGAAGACTCTCTAAGGTGTAAGAACACTTTTTTGTTTTGGGAATATAGGGTTTAGTGGAACAAAAGCTAGGGAAATCAAGCTTTCAAAAGCTTGTTCATGGTGGCCATGGTGGGAGTGGGTGACGGCAAGAAGAAGTAGAAAGAGTTCTGATTTTTTTTCATTTTTCAGCCCATTTAGTCTCTTTTAAATAAGCTTATACCATGTGTCAACATTGGATTGGTTGGGAGAATTTTAATGACATCATTATGATGTCATGATTCCATTTTCTTTCATTTTCTCTTCTTTTCTTGTCTATTTAATTTCAATTAAATTTTTAACAACATTTATTCATTATTTATGTTATATAAATTATTTATTTAACTGGACAAGTTGGCCAAAAATCATCTCTGAAGACGAAATGATCAAAATATCCTCCGTTTGGCTTAATGAGCCAAAATTGTGTGTACCGATAGAAAAATTTTTCTAAGTATTTCCTTGGCATTCTAATGCCATAAGAATCTCAATGACCCTTCTCTGGAGTCCCAAAAATTATTTTATAATTTTTTCCCCGGGTCTAGGGTTGCTAACGGCCTTCACCGTCACTTTCCCTTCGGGTTACTCATCCCTGGTGTTTTGGCTCGTTTAACCTTAGTGTATTTCGTTTCTAAAATTTTTCCTTGATTTTTATGAGAATTATTTAGTTTCTTTATAACTCCTCACTCTAGTCTATTTATAATTTCAAACATTCTAAGCATCCCGGATCGACATTGGTCAACTGGAGCGATGGTATCTGGACTAGCTAAAGTGAGGATGTTACTGGAAAATTAGGACTTTTGTGCTAGAGAGTGAAATTGGTGTATGTAGTGTTAAATTATGATCATTTGAGGTTCCTTTAGTTTGAATTGACATTGGGGTTATGAATGAAAGTAATAAAATGGTATGATTGGAGAAAAGTTCAAATTAGAGATTTGAAAAATTGGGGGTTTTTGTGGTATGAGTGCTATGGATGTGTCAATGCCAAATTATAGTCACTTGGGGTGAATTAAATATGAATTAAGGTTGGTTAGTGGGAGTAATTAAACAAATGAAAATTTGAACGTAGGGCAAAATTTTGCACACTCAGTTCAGTGTATTTGACACCCCATAAATTGAGCTACACAACTCCAATTGGTATGAAACTAATTGGAAATGAAACTTAAGACATAGGGCTAGAATTTTCATGAAGAGACCTAACCCAGAAACTGCCCATAAATTGCCTAAAACTTGGCTTGAACCTGGAGAGGAAATTCTGAAACCTGTAGAATTGGGCACGTGAATAATAAATTTTGCATGGCCATAACTCTCTCTAAAAAACTATAATTTAGGCGATTCTTGAACCAATGGAAACCTAAAACATAGTATAACATTTCATATGAAGAACTTAAGCCCAAATTATGGACTTAACCTAATCAAATTGCTAAGCAAATTTGAGTCACCAAATCTGCCAAAAATCTGAAAATCTGCAAATTAACCATATAAATAGTAAATTTTGCAAGGCTATAACTCTCTCTAGAAAGCTCCTATTTAGGTGATTCTTGAACCGATAGAAACTTAAAACATAGTAGAACATTTTGTATGAAGAACTTGAAGCTTAATTACGAACTTAACCTAACCAAATTGCTGAGCAAAATTGAGTTGATAAATCTGCTAGAGCAATGAATGGTAACGTAAATAGTAAACTTTCAATAGCCATAACTCTCTTTAGAAAGCTCCAATTTAGGTGATTCTTGAACTGATGAAAACTTAAAATATAGTAGAACATTTCCTAAGAAGAACTTGTAGCCAAATTATGAATGTAACCCAATCAAATTATTGGCCAAAATTAAGTCACCAAAGCTGCCACAAGTAGCCTGACGTGAACAGTAAAATTCATTTTACTATAACTTTGGCTACACAACTCCAAATGAGGTGATTCAAAAAGAGGAATAAAGATGAGACCTAGAAGGATAATTTTCATGAAGAAAACCTCACCAAATTATGATTGAAACTAGGTAAAAATTGGGTTCAAATTTCAATGTACCAAGCTACCAGAAAACTAAAACTTTCTAAAATTTGCAGAGCTAACTTGGGATGCATTAGACATTCATTTAATGAGTTCTTGGTAGCAATTGAGATGAGTATTGAGGTATTCTATTTGTGAATTTTCAGTAGAAAAAAAAGTTGGAATGGACAAGGAGAAGTAAGTAACGAGAAAAGGAGAATTATTGAAGGTTTATGCACAACTAACCTTTTCTTCGTTTTTAAACTTGTAAATTATTTGGAATGCGTTTATTTGAATGAGTTTGCTTTGAATAAGTTTACATTGACTGAAATATGGTTTTTCTCTTGCATTTGAGAAATTTGGGTGTTGCCACCTCTATATGGATATTATGATGATTTGAATGTGTTTATTGGTTTATAAATGTGATTATTGAGTGGAAAACTTTTGAAAACTATTTTGAAACCACAGTTAGAATGACAATCCCTTTTGGAACTCCCCAGTAGTAATAGCTACTTAGGATTGATAATGGATATTGATTATGTCTCCCATTAATAACGGTTAGTGGGTTAAGACTACATGAGTACTGATTAGCTAGCTAGCCTTTCCCTCATTAATAACGGTTAGTGAGGTTGAGATTGCTTTGTTGTGGTGTACAACACGACACTGATCGTGAAATTTTGTGTAATGGCCTAAACTGTGTGTTGATGTTAGCAACACTAATACTTTGTGAATTGTAATTTATGAAGTGTGATTTCTTATTTGAAATGTTATTTCAACAAATGGCTCCTATGGACTTAAAACTATTGTGAAGTTTTCATGCTTAAGAAAAATGTGATTAATTATGCTTTGACAAGTTTTACTTAACTTTAAGTTTTAAAGTTATTAGTTGTATACCGCTAAGTGATATACTCAGGGATAGCTTATTTATGATGTCGCAGGTAAGGGAAAGGAGAAGGCTGCTGAGTGAGAGATTTGGAAGCAGCATTTTGGTTTTGATTGTGGGTATATATCGTAGGTATACCCCTGTAATTTCCTTTTGATGTATTTTGTACCTATATGTATGAATGTATCGACATTGAGCAGTTTGTATTTAAAAGCATTACATTGCTATTACATTTTGAGTTTGTAACTATTTTATTTTATTTTGAGACTTATGGAAATGTAACTTTTACAATATTTAGTCTATCATTATTCTAATAAATGTTTACATGGAATTTTAACTATTCCCATGCAATTTTCCTCAAAAGAATTGATAAGATCAAAAGCTATGATTTGTTTAAAATCCCTTGTAGCATAATTAATGGGTTATCGGTAGGTGTAGTTTGGTAATTCATTATGTATGCTATGGAAACATTTCATGCCTTATAAGGGAATAGGTGTGACAATAACAGTCGGTGTATAGATTAGATAATAGGACTCATGACACTGATCACTCGGTGGTTCTATTTGGTTTAATATAGGCTTACATTCTCAGTACTGACCACTCAGTGGCTCTTACTAGTATAACACTGACTTTCATTCTCAGTATTGACCATTCACTGGCTCTAACCGGTATAACACTGACTTTTATTCTCGGTACTAACCACTCAGTAGCTCTGACCAGTAGTATGACCGTCTATCCAATCCTATACCCATTGCCTAGGCTTACTTGGCTCAACTTTCATAATAAACATTAATTCAACATTCTTTGTTCACATAAATGTTAAGATATGTGTGCTAACATCCTTTTGCCATTTCCATGTTTGTATAGTCTTTGCATTCAAGCATAGTAAGTACATATGCAATTTGCATTAATGAATAACATGACAAAATCTTGTAAATTCCTGAATGTATATACAGTATTCCATCAGAAATTGGACTGAGTAAATGCAAGAATTAGCTTATGCTTTCTTCATAAGATTTTTAGATTTATGTCCTAAATTTCATTTGGTTTTTGAATCACTTATTCTGATTTAGAGATCACATGTTATGACTAAATAAGCAAGATCTAGTCATATCTGCCTTTTTCTTCCAGAATACAAGGCAGCTTCTGGACAGGTCTTAAAACTCAATTTCAGTTAAGTTTCAGTCATAATTTATCAAATTAGTCTCTATAAGTGTCGTTCCTCTGTGTCTTTGCTCCCCAACAAGGCAAGATTCACCTCATTTGGAATTTTATACAGTGAGTTATGTCCAAACAAATAGGGTATGTTCAGATACACTGCTTCACTAATCACAGGATAGGTTCTGGATAGTTTTTGGAGTCTAGATTTGAACAAGTTGCAATCAGAATTTATCATTTTATTCTTCATGAACGTTGTTTCTTTATGTCTTAGCTTTTCAACAAATTAAGAATCACCTCATTTAGAGTTTTATAGGGTGAATTATACCCATTTTTCTTAGGACTATTTAGGGTATACTGCTCCTAGATTTTAAATTTTGTGACTCAACTTCTAGTAATTATTCAAGGTATTTACACATAGAATTAAAGTAACTTGTCTTCATGAAAGTTTTATTATTATATCTTAACTTTAATTTGCCATAAGTTTTAGGTCATTTTGAATTATAGAACTCAAGATATAGACTTAAAAGTCTAGTCTGGTCAAATTCAACTAGATTACTTAACATGTCTATTCACAATGCATACTTCAACACAAACTAAGCAACATGATTCCAAATAGGCACTACATCATTTATGCACACTAAACATCATTTTTCTAACTATAAATTAAATATTTACATTCATTTTAGATAAAACCTCTAAATGGAATGAAAACCCTAAGCAACAAATTTTAAGGAGAAATGAAGAGTGCACATACGACAAATTAAGCTTCTAATCTTTGCTTGGCTCTTCAATATCACCTCTAATCAACTTTATTAGTCTTCCCTTGTTCCTTGCTTGCTTGGAATGAACTTTCCCCTTAAAGGAATTCAAAAAGTTCTCATCATAAATCACTTTTATGCCAAGAGTATGACATGATAACATGATAACATGAATTCGATTACTTGGTAACCTTCCTAAATCCTTGGAATTTCTTGCTTAAAAGAGATGCTCTTACTGAATTGAAGCTTAATCATGCTATCTTATGTGATGGAGGTTGAGAAATTGATGGGAGTTCAAGCATGGAAGAAAGAAAAATGGTGGAGAAGAAATGATGAGGGTTTTGGCTAACAAGGATGAGGAGGAAGAAGATGATCATCATTTGTCTCTAATAATAGATATTTATATTATTTTAATTCTCTAATGGCAAACTTGTAAATATTGGAAATGACAAACTTGTAAATATTTTGAAATTCCTAATCTTTAGGTTTGACTATTTAACTAATTATGTTTAATTTTCCTAATCATGATTAATTTAACTAATCCATCTTCATTGACTTAATTAATCACACTTAAAGATAATTAAACTCAATTATGTGCTAAGTTGGAAAATTTTTAAATTTTTCCCCTAAAATTTAATAACTTTGCAACTAAGTCCATAGATATCTTTTACCTCTTTTTACTTTAACCCCTCACTTAAGTAAATTTACATACCATATTCCATAGTTGATATGCTTGCTAAAATATAATGAATATGATTTGTAAATTTAGGGCATTATAATTCTTTCTCTCTTAAGATATTTCGTTTTTGAAATTTCCTTGATTCAAATAGTTGTGGATATTGTTATCTCATGATTTCTTCTATAATACCCCCTTACCCGATCTACAGTGTAGCTGAGCAAAGGAATGCCACATCCTATGCCAAAGCACCTAATCTTACCCTATTCAATTGATGATCAATTTTTATTTCATCATAATTTAATTAAGGAGATTGTAAATGGGAAAACTGTAAGAGTTTTCCCGTATTTTTAATATTTTACCTATTAAAATATTGATCTGTTCAACATTATTCATATTGGACAATTTCAAATATGTAATAAATTCAAAATCATAATTCATATTTCTTTCTCCAATTACATTCATTTCTATACATAAATTTTTCCTTCATTACATTCATTTATAAAATTTGTACACATTTATCATACAATCTAAAAATTTAATTACATCTTTGCTTGATTTCAATGTACATAGTCATGCACTACTGTGGGCCAAAAATCTATACCAAGATGATGTGCTGAGGTGACATACACCACTCTGTAGATCAGTCTCAAAATTCTTGTTCATAGTTGATACACTTGTGTTATATAGATATTTTAAAGCATAATTGTACACCATTTCATAGCATTTAAATAGGTAATTGCATGCTTATTTGGTTATTTCATTAGTTTTTGTATAATTCATTAATGCATACTAAAATCTATGTTTTCTACATGTTTTTAGGTGTTCTAAAGGAAATTTAAGGTATAGGAGCAAAGGAAGGAGTTTGGAAGAACCTAAGGAGCAAGGCAAACTGCTGATGCACCTTACACGGGTCGTGTAAATTTAAACCCAAACCCATATAACTTCCTACCTGGTGAAACCTAAAGAAGTGTAGAAAAGCCAAAGTACATGGGCCTCGTAACATAGGCTCTGTAAGCCTAAGAGACCCATGCAACTTTTTATCACCAAGGCCTGAAGAAGCAAGCAGTACATTCACAAATACACGGGCAGTGTAAGCAGACCTGTGAAAACCTCCAAGGGCCCGTGTAACTTACTGCCTCCCACTTGACAAAAGCCTTCAACTCCAGGAACTTACACACCCCAGGCCGTGTAGTGACACATGGGCCATGTACTACATTCCCACAACTTTCTAAATCTGATTCCAACTCCTATTTTGGCACACCAACTAGATTTTTAATGCCTTTGGGACTCTAAAGCTTAACCCTAGGACGCCTAATATAAAGAAGAGTTTTTTCATAGAGTTTTTCGGAGGAGACACACGGATACAATAGGGGAGAGTTTTGAAAGAAGCCTTCCTAAGGAACCTTAGCCGTCTTGAAGAAGGATTACATCAGCTCCAAGGACAGACTTCTTAGCCAAAGTTTCACAAGATCACAACTACAAAATCTTCCTTCAGTTCTTTTGTTCTTATTCTTTAGATTGGTTTTCATGTGCTTTTATTTTTATTTCATTATATTTGTTGAACTCACCATGAGTGAGTAACTCCTTAAATTCTGGAATTAAGAAAGTAGCATTCTTGACTTTTGTTATGGACATATATTGAGTTTTACTTAATGGAATTGAGTTTTGTTCTTTGATTCAATATCTTATGCTCTTATTGCATGCTATGTATTGGTACTCACTTAGTTATGATCTAAGATACTAATTGATGAATTAAGAGGTGAAGGTTAGTATTGAAAAATTGAGATTTTGAACCTAGGATGTTTGACCTAGAGATAGGCTGACAACCTTTGTGGAATTCTAAGAATTAATCATAGATCTCAAAGGGTTTTGATTAGGACTAATAACCAACAAAAGTAGGGTTTAGCTCTATTTGAAATACACCTTAGATACCTTGAGAGAGGATCTAGGATAGCTTATGATTAATTTCCATCTAAGAAACAGACACTCACTCCACTAATAAAGCAAGATTAAAATAATAACAAGGTCAAGGTGTGAAATCTAAAATTCGAAAATTGATCACATAATTAGAATCCTCCTTAAGCTGTCGAATTTACTCTATTTAATTTTTAATAGTCACTCTGTTTTAGTTAGAATTCTCTCTCACAACTTTCAGTAGTTTAAACAGTTAAGATTACTGTGTAGTTTAGTACTTATGCCTTTGACTCCTCGTGGGAATGATACTTTGCTCATCACTTTATCACTTGTTAGCGATCCTTACACTTGCGGTGGTTGTAAAACCTGCAAATAAGTTTTTGGCACCGTTACCGAGGAGTTTAATAATATTAGACGATAGGTAATTTAGTTGATTTAAACATTTATTTCTTTTGTTATTTTAGTCTGAATTTTTTTTCTTCCAGGTGCAAAAAACCAGTACATGACCAGAACAACCAAACCTGAAGAGGAATTGCTAGAATTGGATCCTGAAATAGATAAAAAAAACTTTGAGAATCATCAGGAGAGGAAGAAGAAATCAAGAGCCAGAACCTAAACCTGAAACTGTAGAAGGTCCAATTATGGCTGATAACAACAATAATAGGTAAAGATCCCTGAGGGACTACGGAGCCCCTAATATTCAAGGATACCAATCTAGCATCACTGGGCCCACAATCGATGCCAATAATTTTGAACTTAAACTAGCATGGCTCCAGATGATCCATCAAACTTAGTTTGGAGGCTTACCTAAGGAGGATCCACACTATCACCTACAGTGCTTCCTCACTCTATGCAATACCTTCAAGATGAATGGAGTCTCTGATCAAGCCATTCGACTCCGAGCTTTCCCATTCTCATTAAGAGATAAAGCAAGAAAGTGGCTGCTTTCCCAACTAGTTGGTACTTTCACTAATTGGGAAGGGCTCTCACAAGTATTTCTAGCAAAGTACTTCCCACTTGCAAAAATAGCAAAACTGAGATTAGAACTAAACACCTTTAGGCAAAAGGAAGGGCAATCACTCTATGACACATGGGAGAGATACAAAGACCTTCAAAGGGAATGTCCCCACCATGGCATAGAAGATTAGCTCATTGTCTAGAATTTCTACAATGGTTTGCTACCATCTATAAGGAGTTCAATTGATTCAACTGTAGGAGGAGTCCTTATGGAGAAAATAGTAGTTGAAGCTCTAGAATTACTAGAAAGGGTCGCATACCATAATTTCGAGTGGTCAAATGAAAGGGGAGATGCGAGAAGAGCAATAGGAGTACTAGAACTGGATGCCCTCGGTATGATTAATGCCCAGTGTGAACAACTCACTAAAAGACTTGACAGAATGCAGGCCAATGTAATAGGAGCAAGTAATCAGTTCTACGATAGCTATGGAGGAGGTCATATAACTTCATAGTGCAGCCTTTACAATGAGCCTTCCATAGAGCAACTGAACTATGTGAACAATGGAGAAAACTTCAACCAAAGGCCCGCTAATAACCCATATTACAATACATACAACCATGGATGGAGGAACCACCCATACTTCTCATAGTCCAACTCGCAAAATCCCCAGACCAACCCATAAACAAACAGTAAAGATATAGGCCAGCACCACCAGGATTCCAAAATAGAGGACAAAATCTGATACAACAACAACCACCACTCCCTTAACCTCAACAGGCAGAATTACAGTTGACCATGGAATCCATGATGGAAAGCTTTTTAGCAGCACGGCAATAGCAAAATGATATGATCAAGTAGCTGGACTCCAAAGTGGATCAACTAACCACCCATAATAAAATGCTCGAAAATTAGATCACTCAACAGGCTAGCTCTTCAAATAACAGGGTGGCAGATTACCAAGTCAACCTGAAATGAATCCCATGGAACATTACAAAGCTGTCACATTGAGGAGTGGGAGAACACTACAAGATCCAAAAGAAAAGCAAAAATAGAAGGAGGAAATCATAGGAAACCCGAACATCTAAGAAGAGGAAGAAGAGAAGCAAACTGAGGAAAACAAGGAAGAGGAGAAAAAGAGGAAAAAGAAACTGCTAGAACCTTACTAGCCCCTTTTACCTTTTCCTCAGAGATTTCAGAAAGCTAAATTGGATAAGCAATTTTGTAAGTTTTTAGAAGTTTTGTAGAAGCTCTACATCAACATTCCCTTTACAGAAGCATTATCCTAAATGCCCTCCTACACAAAATTTCTAAAGGAAATCCTTTCAAATAAAAGGAGATTGGAGGACTACGAGACAATTGCTCTAATAGAAGAATGTAGTGCCATCCTACAGAACAAGTTGCCTCCAAAATTGAAAGATCTTGGAAGCTTCTCCATACTGTGCTTGATAGGCAATATGAACATCGACGAAGCTCTCTATGACCTTAGAGCTAGCGTTAGCTTAATGCCCTTGTCTATATGTTAGAAACTGAATGTAAGGGAACTGAGACCCACTACTATTTCTTTGCAACTAGTGGATAGATTTATCAAGTACCAAGTTGGCATCCTAGAAAACATCCCATCAAAGTGGGAAAATTTTTTATTTCAGTAGATTTTGTTGTCTTGGAGATGGAAGAAGATGTCTAAATTCCCATTATCTTGGGGAGGCCCTTCTTGACAACTACTAGAGTAATCATAAACTTCAAAAATGGGTGTCTAAATCTCAAAGTAGGGGATGAAGAAGTAGAATTCAACCTGTTTCAAGCATTAAAGCAAAAACCTGAACCTGATGAGTGTTTAAGGGTTGACATCATCCACAAGTTAGTGGAGGAAGAATTTCAAAAGAGATATCCTGAAGATCCTCTTGAAGCTTGTATAGTGCATAGCTACACAATAGAGAATGAGAACAAAGAAATTGCAGCATATTCAGAAATTCTTGAAGTTAATCCACCTCTACCTATGGCCTAAGCACTTTTGGTGGAAAAATTGAAAAAAAAAGTGACCCAAGAATGACCCTCATGAAAAAACAAAACAGGTAGAATTAAAACCTCTTCTTTTACACTAAGGTATGCATTTTTGGACCTTGATTTTAAACATCCTGTCATTATAAATGCTAGCCTGAATTTTACAGAAGAGGGAAAAATCTTAGGGGTACTTAGGACCCATAGCAAGTCTATAGGGTACACCATAAAGGACCTCAACGGAATCAACCCTTCCATTTGCATGCATAAAATACCTATGGAAGAGAATAGTAAATCCACCATTGAACACCAAGGGAGGCTAAACCCTAACATGAAAAAAGTAGTAAAAAAGGAAATTTTGAAACTATTAGATGCAGGTATTATATACCCAATATCTGATAGCAAATGGGTTAGTCCAGTGCATATAGTACCTAAGAAGGGTGAGACAACTATGATTAAAAATAATAATGATGAACTAATCTTTACTAGGGTAGTCACTGGTTTGCGAATGTGCATTGATTATAGAAAATTGAATGTTGCCACCCGAAAAGACCATTTTCCTCTTTCATTTATAGATCAAATGTTAGAGAGGCTAGCTAAACATTCCTATTTCTGTTGTTTGGATGGGTATTCTGGATTTTTCCAAATCCCCATTCACCCTGAAGACTGAGAAAAGACCACATTCACCTATCCTTATGGAACATTTTTATATAGAAGAATGCCTTTTTGTAACATCCTCATTGTAGGTAGTTCCATACGTTCTACTGTTCCGGTGACTAAAGTCTGTTCGGATAGTTAGAATGTCTAGAACTACACTTAAACTAGAGTAAGTTGTCATAAATAAATTAAATTAAAATCAAGTAAAGTTGAAGAAAAAAAATAAAAGAAGTGGAGTGTAAATCGATTAAATGAGCCTAAGTCCACAGCGATGGGTGATCGAACCGGGAAGTAATTGTGAGTTCAGTTACTACCCCAAATTCATGAGGGATCCTATGAGACTTTTATTTAGGACTCAAATGAGGGATTAATGGAAATAAATAAGTTCAAGACTAGAAAGGAAACCAATGCCAAAAACTTAATTGGTAAAGATGGACTATAACCCGGTGAAGGGCATTTTGGTCATTCACCCGAAGAGCTGACTTTTGACCGAAATGTCACATGAATTAAGTGAAATTAAAGAATTGAAGTGGACTTTAATTAATTGAAAAGGAGTATGAAAAAAAAAGATATATATATAGAAGAATGAAAAATATGTGATGGAAGACTAAATTTTAATTAAAATTATAAATATAAGTATTTGGGAAATTATTATCTAATAAGACAAATAACTTATTTAATATTAAAATAACATAAATAACTTAAAAATAAGGAAAACAAATTGGACTTTTTGCCTTCTTCCTTCGTTAATTCCCGTCACCCTCATTCTCTCTCTCCCTCACTCACCATTTTCTGCCATTAAAGCTTACTTTAAGCTCTAGTCACCTAGTTTCTTCTGCAATTTCTTTAGGAAATCAATAGAAACCCCTAAATTGAATCTTGATTGGAAGAAAGCACATCAAAAATTCAAGAAATTTGGAGGATTTGGAGAAGTGAAATTCTACTCAATTGAGGTAAGCAATGCTTTGAGCTTGATTAGTTATGGAATTGATGATATTCAAGTTTAATTATGGAAATTTCCATGAAATTGATTTGGATCATGGGTGAAATTGAATTAGGGTTTTTGGTCAAGGGTGAATTCAAGTGGAAGACCAAGTTTTAGTTGGTTTGAAGGTTGATTGGGAGTTGATTGAAGCTTGTGATTAAGGTTAGTGCTAAGATTTTCATGAATTTTGAATGTTTCTATAAATTGAGTTAGGGTTTGTACAAATTAGGGTTTTCAATTCTTATACCCTATTTGATATGTTTATGCCTGAATTAAGACCATTTGGTGTGCAATTGTTGTGAAATGTTGAAGGAATGCCAAAACAATTTAGTGAATATGAAGTGTTGAATTCGGACTGCTCCTGGACAGCCTGAGTCTAGTGAGTTCAAATGCTCATAACTTGAGCTAGACAGCTCCAAATGATGTGAAACCAAAGCCAAATTAAATATAAGACAAAATACTATATTTTTCATGAAGAACACTTGACCTAAAACTAACTGGAAGTTACTTGAATTTTGAGTTGAATCTGAAAATGAAAATCTGGAATCCTGGAAAAATGACCAAATGAACATTGTACACCAAAATGAGCATAACTTGTACTAGGAAACTCCAAATGAGGTGATTTTTATTTTGCTCGAAAGCTGAGACATAATAGAACAACTTCATGGAGAACAAACTACCCAGTTCTAATTGTAAATAGGTTAGATTCCTAGAGTAAGTCTGTATGGTTGAATCTAGAATTCCCTGTAATTCCAGCCAAATGCCCTGTGTCCCCCGTGTAGTAATCAGGCATAACTTTCATTGCATAACTCTAATTAAGATGATTCAAAATGATCTAGAAATGTAAGACATAGGCTTAAAACTTTATTTTAGAGACTTTATATAAATTCTGGGTGTAAGACACTTAAATGTTGAGTGAAAAATTAACCCAAAAACTTGAAAACTTAGAAATCATAGGATATTATATTTGTGAACTAGGATTGGAAATTTAGTCATAACTCACTCTAAAAAACCCCAAATTGAGTGATTCTTGAACTAGTGTAATCTTGAGACATAGGAGAACAATTCATTTGAAGAACTCCAAGTCAAATTAAGATTGTAACCTACCCAAAATGGCTTGATAAAATAGTTCCACAAATCTGCCCTGTTCTAAAGTGCCCTGAAACTAAAATTGTCCACTAGACTAGTTTTGGTAAAATGGCTGTAACTTGAGTTACACACATGCAAATTGAATAATTCCATAGCCAGAATAAACATAAGAGATAAACCTACAAATTTTATGGAGAAAGTATGGCCAAATTATTATTGCATCTTGTCTAAATCTATTAGAGAAATTTAAGTACCGAATCTAGAACTTATGAAATATCCATAAAATGGCTTGAAATGTAAGTTGTACTTAATGCCAATTGCTTGATGAACATATGTGATATGTGAATATGTGATTGGGACCAATGCTCCCACTATGATTGAAATGATAATGCCATGCTAAAAGAATGATGATGAATGATAAGCAATGTGAATATGGAAATGCTAATGATAATAAATAAGCCCAAGGATACCTAGACAGTAGTGTAAGGTTGGATAGATTGGCATGCCATCAAGGGATGAGATTAGTACTACACACGGCTTCTATACTAGGATACCATGGGCAGACACTAGGTGTCCGATATGGTTATCCCTTATTGATAATGAATTGAATAATCACAGGCAAGCACTAGGTGTCTGATGTGATTATTCCTATGGCTTTATGCCTGATATTACATACCCAGTAGGCACCGAGTGTCTGACAGTATGATGGCTAGCAGGCACCGAGTGTCTAGTGCCAGTATACCCGCGTATCCAGTCTTAACAGGCTGTTAGAGATTACTTTGGGCATTGAATGTGAGCAAGGAAGTGGAACAATAAAGTAAGGAAAAGTAAAGATCCTCTAAAAGGAACAATTCCAAAGATCATGAAATTATGGAAAGTACCCAGAAACATTTGACATTATTAAACACACATTTCTATCAAATTACTTTATGAAAACTCATATATGACTTATGCTTACTCCCCTTAGTATGTTAGCTACTTTAATTTCTATATATTGTATTTTATTTTATTATTGCACAATTAAGCAGAAAAGCTTAGCATGATGGTTCTTCCTCACAGAGGTACTGGGGATGTCACATCCTACCCCTCCGTAAGATGTAATATAATCCCGTAGTATACCTAATAAATTACTGTACTTCGCCTACTGATAATCTATTAAATATACTACAAGGGATTTTGGCAAAACAATTCCATTTAACAATTTGGTGTGACGACAAAAATTTAAACAAAGTTTTTTCAAATCTAGTATCTGTTATAAAACTTTTTAGGAATAATTAAGCATTTTTAAAATTTTGTGGTGATGCCATAAACTTTATTTGAAATTAATTTAACATTTAAAAATTTTACAAAAATTTCGACAGAGTACCGGCTAGAAATTTAGAAAGCAGTTCTTCAAAACCTACAGAAAGCACTTCCAACAATTTATTTCAGCCAAAACTTCATTTAAAGCAACACAACGCAATCTCATCATAAAGAAAATAATTCATTATGCACAATACTCAGAAAGAAACTTAAATACATGCATTAATTGAGGTAACAAAATTTATATTACAAAAGAAATTTATATAATTATGTAACTAAATAATAGTACAAAATGTTTTTTTCATTTGATTACAATCCCAAAATAATATTATAAGTGTTTCTGTACAACTGCTCGAATGTTGTTACATACATATAATTACATGATTACACTATAACTTAATCTATAAGGGTATACCAAGGCTATACCTGTAAACAACTTCAATCCACTACTTCAAATGGCCTCACCCAGCTGTTATATCTTTTCTTTCACTTGCGACAGCATATAAAGCTATCGCTGAGCGGTAAACTCAGTGGTGCATAACAAATAAATTAAAATTTAATACAAAATATACTTTGACAAATCATAGTAAAAAGGCTCAAAATATTTAATTTCTTCAAAATTTATAAAATCAAAATCAATAATTCCAATCACACAAATTATTTGATGAATAGCGTTTGATCGAGTAATAACAATTTATCTAATTCATAATAAAGCAATTAAAATATTTACATTTTTCTTGAACCATGAAACAATATATCATTTTCCAACCACTAACAAATATTTGCTTCAATCACATTTTATCAAAGTACGCATGATTTAAGGATGTTGAAAACATTCACATAGCTTAGAGCATGACAATAAAACAATGTCGGGTTGTTAAATCATGACAAAGCCAATTCTCCCAATAACCAAAGGCTAAAGGGGTATACATAGGCTAGCTAGCAAATATGAGTACTCATTCAATTCTTCCTCAACTGGCACACACATTAACACTTCAGCTAGAGAGGGAATATCATGTTCATCCCATTAGACAAGCTAATGAGTTATTTAATTACATTGCCATGCCGACTGTGGTTTCAAATCATATTCAAAACAAATTTCTATTCAAAAAAAGTATTTACAAATCACTAAACATATTTAATCATTGTAAATTCATGCACTAAGTTGGCAACACATCAAATTCACAATATATAATTCTTAAAACCATGCAATAAATTCTTAAAAGCATGCAATAAATTCTTAAAAGCATAGAAGAAAACATAACAAAATTATACAAAATCATTCGATGAATTAAAGTTCTTATACACAAGAGAAAATACAATTATCAAGTTTATTCAAAACCCATTATAAATTTCAAACATAGAAATAAGCTAGTTGTGCACAAACCTCATTTGCTTGCCTTGATTTAATCCAATTTTTCTTTCTTCCTCAGATGGCTTCTTTCCAACTGAAACACATAATTTTAAAGTGTTTCACTATCCATCCAAACCATTCCTAATAATTAATCTAATAATTAAACTTTGCATATTTAATTATACTCATCTTTGTGTTTATGGCTAGGGTGGTCATTATTCATTTGACCAATTAGGTAAAATGTTGACTTTCTCATATTAAATAGGTATATTAGTTCTAATTACACCCACATATCATATTTTGGGTTACAATTGTATTGGCATTGATTGCCAATTGAAATTCAAAATTCCCTAAGAGAAATTCTAAAATTTCAGTTTTGGTCACTTGGGTTTACTGTTCAATTGGACCTATCTACAGTGAAAATTTGGCTAAACTTTCTTTATAAAAGTTGTTCCTTAATGTGTCTACTTTAATTCCCCTTTTGAATCACTCCATTTGGAGTTTTGTAGCTCAAGTTTTGCCATTTTTACTAAGACTAGCCGGATTGGTCATTTCCAGATTTTCCGGGCAAATTTTAGTTCTGACAGATTTGGTGACCTAATTTTGATTGGCAATTTTAATAGGTTATGGTCAGAATTTAGATTTGTACTCTTCATGAAAGTTGTTCTACTATAAGCTTTCCAATTTAGACCTCTCTACACAAAGTTATGATCATTTGAACATGTACTGTTCATTTTGTCAATTTTGCCCAGTAACAGGGTACCAATTTCGGATTCAACTAAATTTTAGACCAACTTATGGTCACTTTTTGGGCAACATTTCTTCATAAAAAATGTAGCATTATGACCCTAATTTCATCTGCAATTGGTATCACACCATTTGGAGCAAAAGAATTCAACTTCTAGCCTCCTAAATGGACAAAGGTCAAGCTGCCAGAATTTGGTCATTCCACATTCACACTTCAATTCAATTCAATCCATCAAATTACACTTATAAACACCCCAATTAACCAAATTGAGCATCAATAATACTAATTGGTCATCAATTCTTAAAAATCCCCAATTCCATTCAAAACCCTAATCACAAATAACCCTAATTTTTCAATTGCCACAATTCATGTAATTCACATATACCAAGCACATCCACTTACTCATTTAAGCATGAATACAAGTTTAATTGGATTAAAACACAAAAATTCCTCTCAACTCCATGGCTGGAAAAATTCCACACATTAAAATTCAAGCATAATTTTTCACTTTTCCAAGCAATTTTCCACTTGCTCAATGTTATTTCTACAAACACAATCAAATTTGAGCTATGAGAGAGACTTACCTCTTTGTTAGATTTCTAAATCTCTAATTCTTCAATTTTCCTCTTCCTTTTTGTTCTAAAAGTGTGAAGCAAGACTAGATATCAAGGTTTTGTGTTGGGATTTAGGAAAATTATTGAAGAGGACTAAGAAATTTTAAGCTTTCAAGCTTTAACAATGGAGGAAGAAAAAAGGAAAGAGAGAGAATGGATAGAGAGTGGGACAGCTTGGTTGGGAAGAAGACCACATTCTTATTTTTTTTTCTTTTATTAGTCCCTTTATGTAGTTAATTATCCCCTTAATTTCATAATTCAAAATTATAATTTATTATTGTGTCATGCTTACTTAAGCATGATATCGTAATTCACTTTAATTTAAATTCCTTTTCTTTTCTTTTTCCTTTCCTTTCGCAACTCTTCATGTTTTTAATTATTGTTCACAATTTTAAATTTCTACATTTTAATGGACATATAGGCCAAGAGTCACCTCTAAGGGTGAATTGACCATTTTCCTCATTATCGGTCTAATCGGTTTTTCCAATAGCACAGGTTACTTCCTAAACCCTGATTCAATTATTTGAGCTGGTTCTCTACTCTTTTCTATGATTTTCACACTACCATTAACTTCGCAATTTTTCTTAGGCCTAAGGTGCCATAGGGTCTCACACGAAGTTAGGGTAACGACTGAGCTCGCAGTCACTTCCTGGTTCGTTTACCCATCGCTGGGACCTCGACTCATTTAACTAATTATGCTTTGTTTTTTTCTTATTTCCATTTCACCTTCATATAATTTCTATTAATTTTTATTTATGGCTTTTCTATATGGCTTAAATATGGTTCTAAATATCCTGATTGTCTCGACATACATTAGTCACTGGAATAGTAGAATGTAAGGAACTATTCAATGTGAGGGTGTTACAATTCTCCCCTTCTTAGAAGAATTTTGTTCTCAAAATTTACCTAATGTTAGTCTCTAAATAATGATGGGTGTTATCTTCTTATGTCCTTCTCACATTTCCATGTGGCTTTATGGTTTAGATGATGGTTCCATAGCATTTTGTTGGACCTAGGTGTCTTAACCCATGTTTTGATAATAATAAAAAATTAGTGTACTACTAATATACTTTCGAAGTGTTTGTGTTGAGTTTGTAGGCCCTAGATTTAAAATTGTCAAATTACTTCAGATCAAGGTTAAGGAAGAGCAAGATAAGGAAGCAAACATTTATGGGACCCTACAATGTAACTTTTATTTATTTTATATCTTGTATATCTCATTTAATTAATTGTGTTGGCTCAAGTCTAGGTGGTACTAAGAATATCTTGTTCAACTTGGTTTTCACCTAATTCTTTATCAAGGGAAAATTAAATAAATCTTTCAAAAATCCAAAATTAATTTTCAAAAGTATTTTAGTTGCAAAATACATTGAATTAGCTTTCCAATGGTTCAAACAGATCAAAAATCCGAGTTCGGATCAAAAAGTTATGAGTTTTTTAAACTCTTAATTTCTTAGTGTCATGTACTTTTTTCTTGACTAAAGGGGACTAAAATGAAATTTTCACATTTGTGAAATATAAATTTGTTTTTGAAAGTGTTTTCATTGAAAAGTTTATCAAATTAGCTTTCCAACAGTTCAAACAGATCGAAAATCTAAGTTCTGGTAAAAAAGTTATGCATTTGCGAAGCCTAAGTGCCCTTTTGACAGTTTCTGTCCAGAGAGCACTTCGGCAGCCGAAAGTGGGAAGTTTGGCAGCCAAAGTTCATTCTTTAAATCATGGTTTTTGAGCATCAAAATCCATTTTGTTCAGAGAGCACTCCGACAGTCGAAAGTGGGAACTTTGGCAGTTGAAAAGTGACTTTTCAAAAGCTATTTTTTGGCATTCCAACCTTCGGCAGTCGAAGTAAATAACTTTAGCAACCGAACCTGGATTTCTGCAACTAGATGTAATAGAGCTTTGGGTGGTTGAACGGCTATTTTTGCATTTAATGCACCCCCAACAGTTATTTTCTTGCAAAAACTAAAAATAGGTACTATTTTTTACTGGAAACAAGTTTAGATAATAACAATCTTTTGAAAATTTATTAGGTTCTAAAGATTTTCTTCATTCTCTCTCTCTAGAACTTGAGCTACTATAGTTAATATTGAGAACTTGATATTTGAGTTGTAAATTCATTGTTCTGAGAGTTCCCTCAAAGTTGTTGTGAGCACTTATTGTAATTTTAAGTGTGATAGAGCTTTAAATAGCTCTTGAGTGTAAAGGGATTCGTAAAAGAGCAAGGGTTTAGTTTTGTGGTGATTGTAAGAGGTTTATTCTTCACCCAAAGAAGAATTTTAGTGGAGTTAACTCTCAAGGAGGGCATTGAGGAGAGGACGTAGGTTTGGGATAGCCGAACCTCTATAAATCTCTTGTGTTATCATTCTTTCTTTTCTCTTCTGTGTTTAAATTTCTTTTAATCTTTAATTTTGCAATTAGAAACCAATTCACCCCCTCCCCTCTTGGGTTGCTACAAGGGACAACACATTTTTTACCAGTAGTATTTATTTATTTCTTAACTGTTTAACCTCCTGTGCCAAGATTCTTATGAGTTCCTAATGATAAGTTAAGTTTGAATTACTTCAATTTTCTAGGTAGAGCAAGTCTATGTACTAATGGACCCACTCTTCCTAGAATCTCATACGGTCCTATGAAACGAGGACTTAGTTTTCTCCTTTTTCATAATCTCGTAATCTTTTTTTTTTTTTGAGAAAATCCTTTTAAAAACACTTTATTATTCGTAGTATCTTCGATATCTCTCTTACTATTATTCTGTTAATTATTTTCATTTATGTTTCTTTATAATAAAACCTTACTGATCTTATTCAAAATACTTTAATTAAATACTTGGCCGCAGTTTCCATAATCGTTATCTTACTATCTTTATCCATGACCCAACTTATGTGCCATTATGCACCCTCTTGTTCACTTTTATTTAACTCATTACTTATAAATTTATTCCTTTGCCTGATAGAACCGTTCAAAATACTCTTACAATTTTAAATTCTATGATTTGGTTTCTCTCACCATCCCAACTTTGACTTACTCTAAATTTTGCATTTTTGGATTCTATATCGTAATAATTATTCCCCTAGTATCATTCCTTGACCCAACTGCTATGTCAAAAGTTTGTACATTTTTTCCATTCCCAATAAATTATCTACACTGCAATATTACTCTAGATTGATCCTTTGACCACTCTGGCCAATACTTTAATATTTGTGATAACTCTTTATCACATTTAAACCAACTATTCAAATTTTCACTTCTATATTTTCTTTTATTTACTGATATCCTATAGCTTATTTTTCACTGTTTTGCAATCGTTATCTTCTCTTTTATTGAACTATAAGCAATCCTCTAATACCTTAAGAAGGGAGTCTACAGGACTCTCCTTTTTCCCATGCTATTCAAAAGTTTTACACTAATCATAATCTAATCCTTATGATCCGCACAATAAAATTGTGCTCTTCCTAAGGAATACTAGACCAACTATTTCCTATCACATTATTGTTCTAATTAGAATGTCGTTTCACAATCAATTTATAAGTTATGATTATTATCCATAGCATCCTATCTCTTTTAAGGGAACAAAATCATACCTTGTGTCTTGCTGCTACACAAATAGAATACTGTTTCTTACTAAACATTGGGCAAAAGATCCATTGCAAAATCAAAATAACTATAAATCCCATATCAGTGACTGAATGACTTAGTCCTATAGGTGTTATCTTTAAATGTTGACCATACTAAAATCTCTAGTCTTATAGCAATTCCTGATGTACTGTAACTCATGCTAGGGTAACTGAGTCGTTGACTTTCCCTACTTTAAAACTGTGACACTTCGATATTCTAATTCTAGAGTTTTAAATCCTGGATCAGGATTTTCAAACTCAGTTCTAGTAATAGAACTCTATTATGGTATATCTGTACCAGAGCGAAAGCCATTTGCAACTATTCTTGTCTTTGTTTACTATTGGGTAGTACGTAGCTCTACACAATAAATCCCAAGTTAGTATTGTAATTTGTAGCTTACAGTACAAACATTGAGAATATTACATAGTTACTACGATACATCCCAATATATCAAACTTTCATATATTTTATTTCTCTCAAATCCATTGATATCTTAAACTTACTCTGATTATGATATCCACTGACATCTATCAGCAGTAATACCTCTGCCCTCATCTAGGGAAGCTATATTACTATAACTTACTTTTAGGTCCTCTTACCTTGCACTAATTAGGCACACTAATTAACTTTATAATTTATCGTATTCTAGGAGATGTCTCTCACTAGCAAACTTTTCCAGAACTGATTACAATCTCACTTATTGTCGTAGCTCTTATCTTAAAGGATTCATCTCTAACAAATCAAAATTTATTTCCATGCAAGGGGATAGCAATAAAACACATAATTTTAGTACTAACATGTGAATGAGTAGAGTCGAAATCAATTAATACATAATCATTCCTTTCAAAAATTTAAGAACGTACCGGTAACTATGTCTGAAGTCTCTGCTTTTTCCCCTTGATGCATGGTGTACACCTTGACTTGTCACACCCTACCCCTCCATAAGGCATAACATGATCCCGTAGTATACCTAATGAATTACCAACTTTGTCTACTGATAATCCATTAAATACACTACAAGGGATTTTAAACCTTTTCTTACTTCTTTTTACAGTGGTGAGCACTATTTATAGGTGTTACAATTTTTTTAACTGAAGTGAAACCAGATAACACATTTGAAATATTAATAATTTCTGTAAAAATTTTGGCAGAGTGCCATCTGTATTTTGAATAAAACAGTTCTTCAAAAACCTGTAAAAAGCACTTTCAATATTTTTCTCAATCTCAAACTCTAATAACAGTTCAACACAATAATTTCCTCAACAATTGTCAACACAATTCAATAATCAATTTTCCAGTGTTTCCAAAAGATGAGATAAAAGAAACATGTTACAATATTTTTACAAGCCAAAATAATTTACAATTTTAGTTTATAACTGCTCAAGACCAAGTACAATATATACATGTTGCCACCATAACCAACATAATTCAATAAACCAAACCATGAAACAACACATTTTAACTACACTTTAAAAGTTGTCGAATTACACATCTCCTTCAAATTGCTTCCAAGCTTCCAAAACCAAGTGCACTATCACACATACACTTAGTATACATTATCCAAACTATTTCTATACACATAAACACTTATACCAACATCTTAAACTACCATTAATAAGTAAAAGCAAGTTACAAATAGTGAGTTTCCATGGCTGCCGAAATGGCGGTTCTCCATTAATCCATCAAACTTCAAAATTTCTTCCACAAAACAACTCCCTACAACATCCACTCAAAGTTTAATGAAGCAAGATTGAAAAATACTCACTTACCTCTTATGGAATTTCCTCAAAACTCCACCAAAACTTCCCTTTCTTGCTTCCAAAATGTTGCCCAAGCTGTATAGAACAACTTTAGTGAAGAAACCTAGAAGAACTAATGGCTTGATCATGCACCAATCAAGGTTGCATATGGGGCAGCAATGGTGGTTTCCATGGTGAGAGTTTCGGTTGGTTTATGGAGCAAGGTTGAAGATGATGATTCAGTTGTCCCAAGGCTTATATAGGTGTCCAAATTTCTGAATTAGTGGAGCACTTAACAATAGTTTAATGGTTAATTATACTAACTTTCATTATTTCCACATTTAGCTCAATTCTTTTACTATTTACATATTGTATCTCATTTTAATTTTTTATGATATTTTCCAAGTGTAATATCATTTATTTTTAATGGATATTTAGGTCAAAAGGCAACTTGAGATTTCAAATGACCACAATGCCCCTATTCGGGTTACATTTCTAATTTTTCGATAACACCGAGTTTTGTCGTTTTCTCGATTTCTCGTTTTTCTTTGTACTAATTAATTAATTTTTCTTTGATATTTCTACTGATATTTATACTTCAATAAGTCTTTAATTATGTCTTGAAACTAAATTTCGAGGGTTCCCTGCAGTCCTGGGGTTGGCTATTGCCTGCGCTGTAACTTCCCCGTGTGGTCACCCATCATTGCGGTGCTGGCTTGTTTAACTTAGTTTCATTTCATTGCTATTATTTTTCCTTTGTTTTTCTTGTATTTTTTTTCTTGTATTTCACTACCTTATATCTCCATACTAATATTTAAATATAATTCCAAGCATCCTAGCTGTCCGGATAGACACTGGTCACCGGAATAGTAGAACGCACTACCAAACATAAGGGTGTTACAATTTTCCCCCCCCTTAAAATAAATTTCATCCGTGAAATTTTACCCAATAACCGTCTTACAATATTCACACGTTTATTTTTTCCTTTTTATATGATCGTATAATCTTCTTTCCTCTGAATTTGTGTAAAACTTTTAACAATCTAATATAACATTTACTTTGTTTATATAGCACTAATCTTTTCTTACTATCGTTTCGTCTAATATTTTGATTCATGTTCCCTTTCTGAAAAACCATTGAGGTCATTTTAAAATTATTTATCTAATCATGGGTCCTTTGACCATTCTAGTCAATAATCTTACTCACATTCATAACATTTCTTTGTTATATCTAAACCAACTGTTCAAATTTTTACTTCCACAACTTTTTTATCTATTGATATTCTATAACTTACTTCCTTTTGTATTGAACTATAACCTTTCGATAATCTAATTTTTGAGTTTTAACTCCCTAAGTAGGATTTCCAAACTCATTTTCAACAATAAAATTTTGTCATGACATAACTATATCAATACAGATGCCATTGGCAACTATTCTCACCTTGGTGCACTATCGGGTAGTACGTAGCTCTACACAATAATCTCAAGTCAGTACTGTAATCTGCAGCTTATAGTATAAACATCAAGAAAATTGCATAGTTACTACGATACATCCCAATAGATTAAATTTTCCTATATTTTATCCATTTTGAATTTATCGATATTCGAATCTTATTCTGATTACAATATCCATTAACAATTATTAATAGTAATATCTTTGCTCTCATCTAGAGCAAGTTTATTACTGCAACTTACTTTTACGCCCTCTTGCCATACATTAAGTAGGCTTGCCATTTAGCTTTATAATTTATGGTGTATCAGAAAATACTTTTCACCGATAAACTCTTCCAAAACTAATTTCACTTATTATCACAATCCTTATCTTAAAGGACTAATCACTAATGCATCAAAATTTATTCCCCTGTAAAGGAATAACAACATAACATATAGTTCTAACACTAACATAAAAGTATGCAGACCCTAGGTCAAACAATACATATATATATCTTAGTTACTAATTGAGAAAGTTCCAGCAATAATGTCAAAAGTCTCAGCCTCTTCCCTCTGTCGTATAACGTATATTCTACTTGAAGCATCACCCTGTTCTGGCTGATTCACAGTACTCTAACTTCTAGGTGTACTACTCCTACCTCTACCTCTGCCTCTACTAACTGATGGTGAACTCTTTGTGGTAGAAACTTGGGTTGATCCCTCTAGTGTAGTAAATGATCCATAATAGTGTGGATTTATACAATCCCTAGCAAAATGACCAGACTCTCCACAATTAAAACATGCTCCTATGGCTCTATAACATACCCCACTATGTGGTTTATCACAAGTTTTACAAAGTCGATCCGACAGTGCATTTCTGGGTCTTTGCTGAGTTTGCTGATCCAATCGAGGTGGTTTCTATCCAGAAGATCTATCTTTACCTGATTCGCGAGAGCTAGATCCTCCAAAGTGCTTCCTCTTTCCTGACCCATTATCAGGAACTTGATCAGTAGTCTTTCTAGTTTTTTATTTTTCTATTGTACCCTTTTTAACTATATCTTCATTCTCAATTCTTTCTAATTCCAGTGCTTGCGATATTTGCTCTGAGAAGTTCTGGTGTCGAAACCCCACAATTTGTATTCTTACACTAGTCCTTAACCCCATCTCAAAATGTTTACATTTGTCTCTAGGAGTAGTAAGCAGGCTTCCTGCATAATGACTCAATCGAGAGAAGTTTCTTTCATATTCTGTCACTGTTCTGTCTCCTCGCTTCAAACTTAAGAACTCCTGTAGCTTCTGGTCCACATAGGCATCTGGGACATATTTTTGTCTGAACTCCCTGAGAAAGTCATCCCAGATTAGTATTGGAGGATCCACCAAACTATGAGGAATGGTTTTCTACCAGTCATATGCATCTCCCTATAGTAGTGACACTGAATACTCAAATCTCAGCTCTTCTGTACAATGCAATTTCTTGAACACCCTATCTATTTTCTCTAACCATTGTTTTGCCTCTAGAGGATTTACTGTCCCCTTGAACTCAGTAGCCCCATATTTAATCAGCTTGTCATACTGCTTAGCTGAAGGCTATGGTTAAACCACTGGTGTCTGCAGTGGGGCTTGAGTAGGCATGTTACCAGCCACCTGTTGGAACATTGCACTCATTTGCTGAGCAAATTGAGTAGGGAACTGTGGTACTAAGGGGGCTGGTGCAGCTGATCCACTGACATTGTGTAGGGCTGGGGCATCCCCTTGTACCTCAGCCTCTATAGATTGATCGACTGAATGATCCCCTTCTTCCATAGTCAATTTGAGGATCTTAGACCTCCTGAAAAATAACACAAGGAGATTTCCTCTTGTTAGTGCATATTTATAATGTAATGTACTGTATGTATTAAACAATGACATTGAGTAGTTGTACTATGAAGAAAGAATATTCAAATTACAGGTGAAAATAGAATTTAAAACTAGCTCTGATACCACTAAAATATGTCACACTCTATCCCTCCGTAAGGCATAACATGATCCTGTAGTATACCTAATGAATTACCAACTTCGTCTACTGATAATCCATTAAATACACTACAAGGAATTTTAAACCTTTTCTTACTTCTTTTTACAATGGTGAGCACTATTTATAGATGTTAAAATTTTAACTGAAGTAAAACCATATAACACATTTGAAATATTAATAATTTCTGTAAAAATTTTGGTAGAGTGCCATCTGTATTTTGAATAAAACAGTTCTTCAAAAACCTATAAAAATCACTTCCAATATTTTTCTCAATCTCAAACTCCAATAACAGTTCAACACAATAATTTCCTCAACAATTGTCAACACAATTCAAAAGATGAGATAAAAGAAACATGTCACAATATTTTTACAAGCCAAAATAATTTACAATTTTAGTTTATAACTGCTCAAGACCAAGTACAATATATACATGCTGCCACCATAACCAACATAATTCAATAAACCAAACCATGAAACAACACATTTCAACTACACTTAAAAATTTGCCGAATTACACATCTCCTCCAAATTGCTTCCAAGCTTCCAAAACCAAGTGCACTATTGCACATACACTTAGTATACATTATCCAAATTATTTATATACACATAAACACTTATACCAACATCTTAAACTACCATTAACAAGTAAAAACAAGTTACAAATAATGAGTTTCCATGGCTGTTGAAATGGTGGTTCTCCATTAATCCATCAAACTTCAAAATTTCTTCCACAAAATAACTCCCCACAACATCCACTCAAAGTTTAATGAAGCAAGATTGAAAAATACTCACTTACCTCTTATGGACTTTCCTCAAAACTCCACGAAAACTTCCCTCTCTTGCTCCTAAAATGTTGCCCAAGCTGTATAGAATAACTTTAGTGAAGAAAGCTAGAAGAACTAATGGCTTGATCATGCACCAATGAAGGTTGCATGTGGGGCGGCAATGGTGGTTTCCATGGTGAGAGTTTCGGCTGGTTTATGGAGCAAGGTTGAAGATGATGATTCAGCTGTCCCAAGGCTTATATAGGTGTCCAAATTTCTGAATTAGTGGAGCACTCAACAATAGTTTAATGGTTAATTATACTAAGTTTCATTATTTGCACATTTAGCTCAATTCTTTTACTATTTACATATTGTATCTCATTTTAATTTTTCATGACATTTTCCAAGTGTAATATCATTTATTTTTAATGGATATTTAGGTCAAAAGGCAACTCAGAATGTCAAATGACCACAATGCCCCTATTCGGGTTGTATTCCCAATTTTTCGGTAACACCAAGTTTTATCATTTTCTCGATTTCTTGTTTTTCTTTGTACTAATTAATTAATTTTTATTTGATATTTCTAATGATATTTATACTTCAATAAGTCTTTAATTATGTCTCGAAACTAAATTTCGAGGGTTCCCTGCAGTCTTGGGGTCGGCTATTGCCTGCGCCGTAACTTCCCCGTGTGGTCACCCATCACTGCGGTGCTAGCTCGTTTAACTTAGTTTCATTTCATTGCTATTGTTTTTCCTTTGTTTTTCTTATATTTTCTTTTCTTGTATTTCACTACCTTATATCTCCACACTAATATTTAAATATAATTCTAAGCATCCTAGCTATCCGGACAGACACTGGTCACCAGAACAGTAGAACGCACTACTAAACATAGGGGTGTTACATGACTGGTGTACCCCTCTATTCGGGTTGATCCAGTGTGCCTTGACTGCTAGAAGTGTTATCTCTACCTCTACCTCCATCTCCACTAATTATCTGTGAACCTTAGAAAGCAGAACCTTGAACTGATCCCTCTGGTGTAGTATGTGGCATAGGTCGACATATTCTAGTACAATCTCTAGCGAAATGCCTAATTTTAACACAATTATAACAGGCTCCACTAGCCTTGTAGCATATCCCTCCATGTAATCTACGACACACGCAACAAGTACGAATAGGGAAGGAACTCTTAGTTGTATGTCGATTGAATCCTGATGGCCTCTGTTCTACTAGTTTGTCTCTGTCATATCTATGAGTCTGGGATCCCTCAAAATCTTTTCTTTTTCCTAAACTACTGTATGAACTTTGGCTAGTAAGTTTCACACCCTTCCCTTTTTTATGTTGTCTTTGTGAGGGTTAGGTTTGTACTTGGGGTTAGGCCGACAGACTATTAGCCATTTGTTGGAAAAAGGTGGCAATTTGTGCAGTAATTTTTACAGGAGAGACTGGTGCAGCCAGACCTTTAACACTCTGAGGAGCTGGGGCCTCTTTTTGTACATCAACTGCAACAGACTGCTCTACCATTTTATCCCCCTCTTCTATATCTATTCACAGGATTTTCTATTTCTTGTATAACCAACATAAAGAGATTTCTCTTCGTCAGTTCATATTCATGATGTAAATGTACTATATGTATCAAACATTTGAGTAGTTGTACTTATCGAAAAATATTTCAAATTCACAATTCGAATTTTAGATTAAAATTAGCTCTGATACCATTGAAACATGTCACACCCTACCCCTCTGTAAGATGTAATATGATCCTGTAGTATACCTAATAAATTACTGTACTTCACCTACCGATAATTTATTAAATATACTATAAGGGATTTTGGCAAAACAATTCCATTTAACAATCTGGTGTGGTGATAAAAATTTAAACTAAGTGTTTTCAAATCCAGTATCAGTTATAAACTTTTTAGGAATAATTAAGCATTTTTAAAATTTTGCAGTGATGTCATAAACTTTATTTGAAATTAATTTAACATTTAAAAATTTTATAAAGATTTTGGTAGAGTACCGGCTAGAAATTTAGAAAATAGTTCTTTAAAACCTGCAGAAAAACACTTCCTATAATTTATTTCAGCCAAAACGTCATTTAAAGCAATACAACCCAATCTCATCATAAAGAAAATAATTCATTATGTAAAATACTCAGAAAGAAACTTAAATACTTGCATTTATTGAGGTAACGAAATTTATATTATAAAAGAAATTTATATAATTACGTCCCTAAATAATAGCACAATTTTTTTTAGTTTGATTACAATCCCAAAATAATATTATAAGTGTTTTTGTACAATTGCTCGAATGTGGTTATATACATATAATTATATGATTACATCAAAACTTAATATACAAGGGTATACCTAGGCTATACTCGTAAACAACTTTAATCCACTGCTTTAAGTGGCCTCACCCAGTTGTTATATCTTTTCTTTCACTTGCGACAGCAAATAATGTCACACCCTACCCCTTCGTAAGATGTAATATGATCTCGTAGTATATCAAATAAATTACCGTACTTCGCCTACAGATAATCTATTAAACATACTATAAGGGATTTTGGCAAAATAATTCCATTTAACAATCTGGCGTGGTGACAAAAATTTAAACAAAATGTTTTGAAAATCAATATCTATCATAAAACTTTTTAGGAATAATTAAGCATTTTTAAAATTTTGGGTGATGCCATAAAGTTTATTTGAAATTAATTTAACATTTAAAAATTTTATAAAAATTTTGGCAGAGTGCCAGTTAGAAATTTAGAAAATAGTTCTTCGAAACCTGCAGAAAAATACTTGCTATAATTCATTTCTGCCAAAACTTTATTTAGAGCAACACAACCCAATCTCATCATAAAGAAAATAATTCATTGTGTACAATACTTAGAAAGAAATTTAAATACTTGCATTCATTAAGGTAACAAAATTTATATTACAAAAGAAATTTCTGTAATTAAGTCCTTAAATAATAGCACAATTTTTTTTTTCATTTGATTACAATCCCAAAATAATATTACCAGTGTTTCTGTACAACTGCTTGAATGTGGTTACATACATATAATTACATGATTACACCAAAACTTAATATACAAGGGTATACCTACGCTATATTCGTAAATAACTTCAATCCACTGCTTTAAGTGGCCTCACTCAGCTGTTATATCTTTACTTTTACCTACGACAGTATATAAAGCTATCACTGAGTGGTGAACTCAGTGGTGCACAACAAATAAATTAAAATTTAATACAAAATATACTTTGATAAATCATAGTAAAAAGGATCAAAATATTTAATTTCTTCAAAATTCATAAAATCAAAATCGATAATTCCAATCACACAAATTATTTGATGAATAGCGTTAGATCGAGTAATAACAATTTATCCAATTCATAATAAAGCAATTGAAATATTTATATTTTTCTTGAACTATGAAACGATATATCATTTTCCAACCACTAACAAATATTTGTTTCAAACACATTTTATCAAAGTATGCATGATTTAAGGATATTGAAAACAAGCACATAGCTTAGAGCATGACACTAAAACAAAGTCGAGTTGTACACCACGAAAAAGAAAATTCTCCCAATAACCAAAGGCTAAAGGGGTATACACGGGTTAGCTAGCAAATATGAGTACTCATTCAATTCTTCCTCAACTGGCACACACCTCAACACTTTAGCCATAGAGGGAATAACATGTTCTTCCCATTAGACAAGCTAATAAGGAATTCAATCACATTGCCATGTCGATTGTGGTTTCAAATCATATTCAAAATAATTTCTATTCACAAAAAGTATTTACAAATGACTAAACATATTTAATCATTGTAAATTCATGCACAAGGTTGGCAACACATCAAATTCGCAATTTATAATTCTTAAAACCATGCAATAAATTCTTAAATGCATAAAAGAAAACATAATTAAATCATACAAAGTCATTCAATGAATTAAAGTTCTTGTACACAAGAGAAAATAAAATTATCAAGTTCATTCAAAACCCATTATAAATTTAAAATATAGAAATAGGCTAGTTGTGCACAAACCTCTTTTGCTTGCCTTGATTTAGTCTAATTTTTCCTTCTTCCTTGGATGGCTTCTTTCCAACTGAAACACATAATGTTAAAGTGTTTGACCATCTATCCAAACCATTTCTAATAATTAATCCAATAATTAAACTTTGCATATTTGATTTTACTCATCTTTGTGTTTATGGCTAGGGTGGTTACTATTCATTTGACAAATTAGGTAAAATATTTACTTTCTCATTTTAAATAGGTATATTAGTTCTAATGACACCCACATATCACATTTTGAGTTACAATTGTTTTGGCATTGATTGCCAATTGAAATTCAAAACTCCCTAAGAGAAATTCCAAAATTTTAGTTTTGGTCACTTGGGTTTACTGTTCTATTGGACCTATCTCCAATGGAAATTTAGCCAACTTTTCTTCATTAAAGTTGTTGCTTAATGTCTTAGATTTAATTTCCTTTTTAATCACTCCATTTGGAATTTTATAGCTCAAGTTATGCCATTTTTACTAAGGCTGGCCAGATTAGTCTTTTCCAGATTTTCTGGAAAAATTTTGGTTATGGCAGATTTGGTGACCTAAAATTGGTTGGCAATTTGAATGGGTTATGATCAGAATTTGGGTTTGTATTCTTCATGAATGTTATTCTAATATATGTAAGCTTTCAAATGGTTTAAAAATTAGGTTATTTGGACCACTATACACAAAGTTATGACCATTTGAACATGTACTGTTCATTTGGTCAATTCTGCCCAATAACAAGGTACCAATTCCATATTCAACCTAATTTTAGACCAACTTGTGGTCGCTTTTTGGACAAAGTTTCTTCATAAAAAATGTAGGATTATGACCCTAATTTCATCTCCAATTAGCCTCATACTAATTAGAGTAATGAATTTCAACTTATAACCTCTTAAATGGACATAGGTCAAGCTGTCCAGAATCCTGCAACACCAGACCATAAACCATTCTCAATTCCATTCATCAATTTACATTCATAAGCACTCCAATTGCCCAAAATTAAGCATCAAACATCAATTTGATCAATTATTCTTAAAACCCTAATTTTCCATAAACCCTAATTGATCAACTTCTCTATTTTATGCAATTCCATGCAACCTGAATATATAAATCATGTATGCACCTCTAATCAAGCTAGAAGACATGTTTAATTCAATGAAAACCCATCAAAACTCTAACACCCCTAAGCTGGCTGAAATTCCCTCTTTCCATACAAGCATAATTTTCATCTTTTCCCAAATTAATTCCTAACAATTAAACTAAATTTCATACATACTTAGTTAATTAAACTTGAGAGAAAGCTTACATCTTGTTAAGCTTTCCTAATCTTTAATTTCCTTCAAGTTCCTCCCAATTTCTTATTCCCAATCTTCACTGTGAAGCTAGATTAGAGGGTTTTTACTAATTTTGGGGGAAGATTTAGGGAGAATTTTGGGGTTATAGAGCTTTGGAAGTATTTAACAATGGAGGATGGAAGAGAGAAAATGAGAGAGAAAGGAAGAGGAAAGTGGCCGACTGCCCATGGAAAGAAGAAGGAAATTTAATTGATTTTTATGTAGAATTTTGTCTTCTTATATGGATAATTATCCATGAATAATATAGTTAAATTTTAATTGCATCATGGTTATATCATGCTTATGTCATAATGGAATTTAAATTTAAATTTTCATTTCTTTTTCTTTTCATCCCTACTCTCTTCATTTTTAATTCTCTCTTTCAATATTTGAATTTCACACATTTTTAATGGACATTTAGGCCAAGAGTCACCTCTAAGGGTGAATTGACCAAATTGCTCCTTATCGGTCTAATCTATTTTTCTAATAGTATTAAATTGCTTCTAGAACTTTAGTTCAATTATTTGAGCTGGTTCTCTATTCTTTTCTGTGATTTTCACACTACTATTAGCTTTGCATTTTTCCTTAGGCCTGAGGTGCCATAGGGTCTCACACAAAATCAGGGTAACAACTGAGCTCGCAATCACTTCCCGGTTCGGTCATCCATCGTCGGAACCTCGGCTCATTTAACTGATTATGCTTTGTTTTTCTTATTTCCATTTAACGTTCATATAATTTCTATTAATTTTTACTTATGGCTTTTCTAGGTGACTTAATTATAGTTCTGAACATCCTAATTGTCCGGACATACATCAGTCGCCAGAACAGTAGATTGTATGAAACTATTCAATGTGAGGGTGTTACATACAAAGCTATCGCTGAGCAGTGAACTCAGTGGTGCACAACAAATAAATTAAAATTTAATACGAAATCTACTTTGAAAAATCATAGTAAAAAGGCTGAAAATATTTAATTTCTTCAAAATTTATAAAATCAAAATTGATAATTCCAATCACACAAATTATTTGATGAATAGCTTTTGATCGAGTAATAACAATTTATCTAATTCATAATGAAGCAATTGAAATATTTATAGTTTTCTTGAATCATAAAAAAATATATCATTTTTCCAACCACTAACAAATATTTATTTCAATCACATTTTATCAAAGTACGCATGATTTAAGGATGTTGAAAATATTCACACAGCTTAGAGCATGACATTAAAGCAATGTCGGGTTGTTACACCACGACAAAGCCAATTCTCCCAATAACCAAAGGCTAAAGGGGTATACATGGGCTAGCTAGCAAATATGAGTACTCATTCAATTCTTCCTCAACTAGCACACACCTCAACACTTCAGCTAGAGAGGGAATAACATGTTCATCCCATTAGACAAGCTAATGAGGAATTCAATTACATTGCCATGCCAACTGTGGTTTCAAATCATATTCAAAACAAATTTCTATTCATAAAAGGTATTTACAAATCACTAAACATATTTAATCATTGTAAATTCATGCACAAGATTAGCAACACATCAAATTTACAATTTATAATTCTTAAAACCATGCAATAAATTCTTAAATTCATAGAAGAAACATAACTAAATCATACAAAGTCATTCAATGAATTAAAGTGCTTGTACAGAAGAGAAAATACAATTATCAAGTTCATTCAAAACCCATTATAAATTTAAAATATAGAAATAGGCTAGTTGTGCACAAACCTCTTTTGCTTACTTTGATTTAATCCAATTTTTCTTTCTTCCTCGAATGGCTTCTTTCCAACTAAAACACATAATTTTAAAGTGTTTCACTATCCATCCAAACCATTCCTAATAATTAATCCAATAATTAAACTTTGCATATTTAATTTTACTCATCTTTGTGTTTATGGCTAGGGTGGTTACTATTCATTTGACCAATTAGGTAAAATATTGACTTTTTCATATTCAATAAGTATATTAGTTCTAATTACACTGACATATCACATTTTGGGTTACAATTGTGTTGGCATTGATTGCCAATTGAAATTCAAAACTCCCTAAGAGAAATTCCAAAATTTCAGTTTTAGTCACTTGGGTTTACTGTTCTATTGGACCTATTTACAATAAAAATTTGGCTAAACTTTCTATATAAAAGTTGTTCCTTAATGTGTTTGCTTTAATTCCCCTTTTGAATCTCTCCATTTAGAGTTTTGTAGCTCTAGTTATGCCATTTTTACTAAGGCTGGCCGGATTGGTCATTTCCAGATTTTCTGGGCAAATTTTGGTTTTGGCAGATTTGGTGACCTATTTTTAGTTGGCAATTTGAATAGGTTATGATCAGAATTTGGATTTGTACTCATCATGAAAGTTGTTCTACTATGTCTAAGCTTTCCAATGGTTCAAAAATTAGGTCATTTGAGCCTCTCTACACAAAGGTATGACTATTTGAATATATACTGTTCATTTGGTTAATTCTGCCCAGTAACAGGGTACTAATTCCGGATTCAACTAAATTTTAGACCAACTTGTGGTCACTTTTTGGCCAACATTTCTTTATAAAAAATGTAGCATTATGACCCTAATTTCATCTCCAATTAGTCTCACACCAATTGGAGCAACAAAATTCAACCTATAGCCTCCCAAATGGACAACGGTCAAGCTGCCAGAATTTGGTCATTCCACATTCACACTTCAATTCAATTCAATCCATCAAATTACACTTATAAACACCCCAATTGACCAAATTGAGCATCAATAATACTAATTGGTCATCAATTCTCAAAAATCCCCAATTCCATTTAAAACTCTAATCACAAAGAACCCTAATTTCTCAATTGCCTTCATGCAATTCACATATACCAAGCACATCCACTTACTCATTTAAGCATGAATACAAGTTTAATTGGATTAAGACACACCAATTCCTCTCAATTCCATGGCTAGCCGAATTCCACACATTAAAATTCAAGCATAATTTTTCTCTTTTCCAAGCAATTTTTCACTTGCTTAACCTTATTTCTACAAAAATAATCAAATTTGAGCTAAGAGAAAGACTTACCTCTTTGTTAGATTTCTAAATCTCCAATTCTTCAATTTTCCTCTTCCTTTTTGTTCCAAAAGTGTGAAGCAAGACAAGATATCAAGGTTTTGTGTTGGGATTTAGGAAAATTATGGAAGAGGACTAAGAAATTTTAAGCTTTCAAGCTTTAACAATGGAGGATGAAAAAAGGAAACAAAGAAAATGGAGAGAGAGTGGGACTTTCTTGGTTGGGAAGAAGACCACATTTTAATTTTTTTTTTCTTTTATTAGTCCCTTTACGTAGTTAATTATCCCCTTAATTTCATAATTTAAAATTATAATTTATTATTGTGTCATGCTTACTTAAGCATGATGTCATAATTCACTTTAATTTAAATTCCTTTTCTTTTCTTTTTTCCTTTCCTTCCACAACTCTTCATATTTTTAATTATTGTTCACAATTTTGATTTCCTACATTTTGATGGACATTTAGGCCAAGAGTCATGTCTAAGGGTGAATTGACCATTTTGCCCCTTATCGGTCTAATCCGTTTTTCCAATAGCACTAAGTTAATTCTTGAACCCTGATTCAATTATTTGAGGTGGTTCTCTACTCTTTTCTATTATTTTTACACTACCATTAACTTCACAATTTTTCTTAGGCCTGAGGTGCCATAGAGTCCCACACGAAGTTAAGGTAATGACTGAGCTCGCAATCACTTTTCGGTTTAGTCACCCATCGCCGGGACCTCGGCTCATTAAACTGATTATGCTTTGTTTTTTTCTTATTTCCATTTCACCTTCATATAATTTCTATTAATTTTTATTTATGGCTTTTTTAGATGGCTTAAATATGGTTCTAAACATCCTGACTGTTTGGATAGACACTAGTCACTGGAATAGTAGAATGTATGGAACTATTCAATGTGAAGGTGTTACAGGAGATAAGACTTAGTAGACATTAGAATGGGATTTTTGAGATTGATCTACAGTCAAGGTTGTTGTCACCTCAGCATATTACCTTAGTAGGGCTCACGGTTTCAAAGCAATGTATTTTGCATGTTGTATGTAATGTTCTCATTGTAGGTAGTCCGTACGTTCTACTGTTCTGATGACTAACGTCTGTTCAAACAGTCACAATGTCTGGAATTACACTTAAGCTAGAGTGAGGAGATATAAATTGATGAAATAAAGACCGAGAAAAATTAAGAAAAAATAAAAGAAATGAAATATAACTAGGTTAAAGGAGCTGGAACCACGGCGATGGGTGACCATACCGGAAAGTCACTGCGTAGACAGTTGATGACTCCAGACCCGTAAGGAACCTTAGGAAATAATTTTTGAGACTTAATTAAAGGTTTACTGAGGTACAAATGATATTAAAAATGTCAAAGATAATTTAGTTAATTAGTACAGATTAAAATAAAAATGAAATAGATAGTATACAAATTAAAGGAACCATCAGATCAGGGATTTAGTCGGTATTATCGAAAAAGTTTGACTATAAACTGAAGATAGGCATTTTGGTCATTTGGAACCTAGAGTCGACTTTTGTCCCAAATTTCCATTAAAATGAGTGATATTAAAAGTTTGAAAACCCCATGAAAACATGAAACTATATGTAATGTAATTTAAGGAACATAAGGGGGATTATTAGAAATATTAAAACTTTAATTATTGAAATTAATAAACAAATCTTGGTGGAGTATAAATAGCTATAAGGTGACAAACTTAATCCATTGAATGTCATCTTCTTCCTCATTTCATCTTCCATGCCCGAAACCCTTTCCCTATTTTCCTCCATGGATTTCTTCTTCCAAGCTTAAAATCCCTCCCATTCTTACCATAAAACCCTAAGTCCACTTCACAAAAATTCATTCCCATACCTTAAGGAAGCTCTAGGCAGCAAAGAAAAAGAGAAATCTTGAAGTTTTACAAGCTTGGGAAAATTCTTGAACAAGGTTAGTGCGTGTTTTCTTTTCCTTTCTTTGTTAAATCTTGAATTGAGGTTGAAATGAGTAAGTATAACATGAAATTGAAAGCAAATGATAAGAAACTTTGGAACCCTCATTTTGGCAGCCTTGAAAAATATGGGAGTTTGATAAATTCATGCATGTAAATGGTGAATAGTGATGTTGATGGATAAGTAGATGAAGTTGTAAATGTTAGAAATGTTAGAAATTTGATTGCATGTGTATGTTGTGATTGACAAATTGGAGTTAGGGTTTTGACCTAACTATTGGAGACTTTCTGTACTTGTTGGAATTTGACTTTGTTGAGTTGAATGGATGATGTTTAGAAGTGCCATGAATATCAATTTATAGTTTCAGAGTTGGAGAAAATGAAATTTGGAAGTGTACATTTTTCATGCAGGTTTGAGACTTTGTAATTCAGTGAATGTTTTAAGTCAGAACTGAAATTGTGTTACTCCAATTGGTAGGAGGCCAATTGCAGGTGAAACTAGACCCAAAATGCTCCATTTTTCATGAAGAAACTATGCCCAAATTCTGCCCATAACTTAACCTAATTTCTATCCCAATCCGGCAGACCATACAATGAACCCAAAAAAAATGACGAAATAAATAGTACACATGCATTTGGTCATAACTCCCTCTAGACAAGTCCAAATAACCTGAATTTTATAACATTGGAAAGCTTAGATATAGGACTACAACTTTCATGAAGGACATAGAGCCCAGAAATACTCTAACCAAACCAAATTATTAGCCCAATTTAAATCATAAAACTGTCCAGAACAATATTGCCCAGAAATTGTTAGACATAGGCTTACCTGATTAGTTTTGGCAAAAAGGCCATAACTTAGTCTATAGAAATCCAAATGTAATGAAATTAGTGGAAATATTTTCATAAGACATAAATCTACAATATTGGTATCTTGACCAAAACCCAAAAATCAAGGTAACTAGGTCAATTGGCTAGTTAGTATGCAAATTCTGGAAATTGCCTAAGTGACCACTTGACCCCAGAACAGTCTTCAAGTCATATCTCCCACTAGAAACCTCTAATTGGGATGAGCCATATTGTTATAGAAACCTAGGAAATAGAGTTCCAACTTTGTTTTAGACACTTTCCTTAAATTATGAATGTAAGAATCCTAAAAGTTGAGTCAAAGCTGCTGACCTGAATTAGAATCCTATTGGCACAGGGTACTTGAGTCTAGGCCAGTGATTTGGTTATAAGTAATTTTACAAAACTTGAAAAATTGCAATCTAAATTTTTGAGTGACCATAATACATAGGGAAACAAATTCTATAGGGAACACTAAGCCTAAAAGTGGCTACAACCTATTCAATTAAATTGATAAAATGTAACACCAAAATCTGCCTAGTTAAGGATCTAGAATTTAGAAATGAACCAGTTATGGTTATTTGACCATAACTTGAGCTCTAGAAATCCAAATAACATGATTCGAAAAGGGAAACAAAGATAAGACATAGAGGAACAACTTCCATGAAGGAAGTATGGCCAAATAGTGGCCTCAAATTGATCAAATCGATAGGTAAATTTACGATATTAAAACTAAATCTAAAGAAAAGTTCATAAGACAAATAAATTTATGGTAGGGTTTTAACCCTAATATGTTACTAAACACTAAATTACATGAAATAGGTATGTGGGACCCACTTTCTCACTGTAACTTGACATGAAATTTCTAATAAGTAATTGACAATGTTTAATTGCCCAAAGTAAACCTAGGCTAATGTATATAGTTTGGATCGACTGGCATACCAATTAGGGACTACAAATAGCAGTAATACCTACATGAATAATCATTGACCGATAAAATATGTCTGATATGATTGTTCTATAGACTATATGCCTACCCGTTAGCCATTGTGCCTAATTTCATTTTTGTCTTTAAAAGCCTGCCCGCTGTAAAGGAGCGGAAGCATGAAAAACATAAGTTTAGATCATTGAATTCAAAATTTTTTTTCTAGGGTCTCATGCATCATGCAAGATTCATTATTTATCTATTTGATTTCAATGTTAAACAGCATATTAAAACACTTTTAATATGATTTTGGATCTACATTTGCCATTTAAGATTTTAGAATTAATAGATTAATTCATTAGAACCCTAGATTAAATCAAGAACAAGTGCACTAACCTTTTGATGCACTATAGTTGTGTTTGGCACCTTTGGGATGCGTCTAGATGTTGCCCCTCTAGCTTGTCCACACCAAGATCACCAATGACAGCCCCTTGAACAGCTTCTCAAGCCTTTCCAATCAATTAGAAATTAAGGTTTTGCCTTTAAAGATGTTATAGATGTATACAGGACACCAGAAACGATTTCTAGCAATTTTAATTCAAGAGAAAGTTGGCAATTCTCTTTGAATTGATGAGAGATGAAAAAAAAGAGAGGAAGAGGATGACAAGGGTGGCGACACAAAAGAAAGCAATAGTAGATTGTATTTTGTTCTTTCATCCTTTCCCTTATATAGCTAGGTTATCACTTAAAACCCTTGCCACATGTCACCTTCTGATTGGCTTAGTTTAATTGGCCCAATCACATTGTACCAAGTGTCAAACTTAGATTTAATCTTGACTTTGATCATCTTACATGATTAAAAGGCAATTGGCAAGCTTATGTGTAATGCCACGTGTCACCATCTCATGGTGCCACATGTCACCCTATGAAATGACAAAAATACCCTTGTGTCTTAATTTTGAGTTCTCAACCCAAAATAATTATTTCTCTTCTTATAATCAATTTATATCAAATATAAAGTAATTAATTAATCTCTATTAATTAATTTCTCATAATTAAATTCATATTTAAACACTTTAAATATAAATTTAACTTATACTATACATCCAATAACCTAGATTTGGTTTCAAGCCATGCTAGGGACTTTGCAATCTAATTGCAAATCAAACCTATTTAATTAATCAATTAAACTCTTTAACTAATTAAATAAATCACATTTAACTTGGTGATTACTTGTGTATGTGTGTGACTCACTAGGCTCATCACCAATTGGCAATGAGACATGATATCAACTCTTAATATCATCAGAACTCTTTCTTACCATAAATGATTTCTCTAAATCATTTTATGCACCTCATAGACCATAGTTAACACCTAGCATAACAAGCCATGTGTAACACCCCTATTTGCATAGCCTGGTATATTTCACTATTCCGGTGATCGGTGTCAGTCCGGATAATTAAGGGGATTAGAACCGCATCTAAGACAACTAGATAAACCTTGAACACAAATAATTAGTAATTGTCAATTAGTTAAGTATAAATAAGAAAAATAGAACATAAGAAGTTAAATGAGCTGAGAGTCACAGCGATGGGTGACCTTCTCGGGAAGAACTGCGAGGTCTATTTAAACTCAAATTTCGGACTATAAAATGTGACGCTGCTATCCTTAGGACTATTGAGAATATAGTGGAAAAGAGAAAATCATAAAAAAAATGGTTAAGCAGGTCAAATAATTAAATCAGGGATCCAGAAGAAATATTGAATTATTTGCAAACCGGATCAAACTGGCGAGGGGCAATTTGGTCAATTCATCCCTAGAGCTAACCCCTGACCTAACTGTCCAATAAAATCAAAAAAAAAAATTTTGGGATCAAGAATTAAATTAAAGAACTAAAGAAAAATAAATGAAAAAAAAAAAAGAAAAGAAAAAGAAAAGTTGAAAAAGTTTATTACATCATGCATGACATCATGCATGATGCAATAAATCTAATAATTAAACAAATTGAAAATTTTATGAAAATTGTGTATTAATTAATAATTAAAAAACACATAAAATAACAAAATAAAAGAAAATTGTTTTGGTTTTCTTCTCCATAAGTGCCGCCGCAATTCTCTCTCCTCTCGTTCTCATTTTCTTCCATCATTTTTAAGGAACCAAAGCTTGAAACTCTTTGGTTCCTTTCCATAAATCCCCTAAACCCAACATCAAATCTTACCCTTTACCTAGATAAACACTTTGGGAGCAAAAGGAAGAGAAAACTTGGAGAATTGAAGAATTAGAGAATCTACAAATTGAGGTAAGTGCAACTTCAAGCTTAGATTCTTATTGAATTCATGAATTTAAGTTTAAATATGATGAAATTGCATTAGAAATAAGGAAAACCATGCTTGAATAAGGGAAGAGAGAATTCAGCAGCCATGGAACCCTAGGGTTTTGATGGTGTTTAGTTAGGTTAAACATAAAATCTTGGTGAATTGATGTTGTATATGTGATTTGTATATTTAGATTGCATGAATTGTGATGATTGGACAAATTAGGGTTTTGGCACCTAAGATTTGAGAGATAAAATTTTGAGAATTGGTCAAATGATATGTTTGACCTTGTTTGAGTTGAAAAATGGTCATGTATGACCAATTGTGGTGTGTTGGTAGTGTTGGAACCAAATTGAAATTCGGATTGGTTATGGACATTCTGCAGGTAGCATGACCAAGGTCCCTTTCAGGGACCAAAGCTAAAAATTTACCAACCCAATTGGTGTGAGGCCAATTGGGAATGAAACTAGACACAAAATGGGACATTTTTCATTCAGGAATCATGCCCAGAAAGTGACCATAGCATAGTGAACAAATTAGCCAAATCCGGAATTGGGTATTCTGCCCTGTACAAAAATGACCAAATGAATAGTTGTTCATTTGGCCATAACTTGGTCTATGAAGGTCCAAATGACCTGAACTTTTACCAGTAGAAAACTGAGATATAGCCCTACAACTTTCATGAATAACAAAAATCCAAATTATGCCCTTAACCAAGTCATTTAGCCACCCAAAATTAGTGACCTATAACTGCCAGAACCAGGTTTGGTGCCCAGAAAATCTGGGTTAGACCAATTTGGCCAGCTAGGTTCAAATGGCTATAACTTGAGCTACAAAACTCCAAATGGAGTGATTTAAAAAGCGAAATAAAGTTAAGGCAATAAGGAATAATTTCTATGAAGAAAACTTAGCCAAATTCTAACAGCAACATGACCAATGGAACAGTACAAAATAGAACACCAAAACTGAAAATTTGAAATTTGTGCCTAAAATACTTAAGATTAGAGAAAATGACCAAAACCAATAAGTTAGGTAACCAAAATGTGGTATATGGGTATAATTGGATTTCTCATAGCTATTAAGTATAAGAAAGTCAATATTTTGACTTGAATAGTATCATAAATAGTAACCTTAACATGAAAATTTTTAAGAATGTAAGTTTAAGTATATTGGGGTTAGAATTGAGCATATATGAATTAATTATTGGAATTATTATGAGGCAAAGATACTGAGACACTATAAATTTTGTGTTTCAGCTGAAAAAGACCTGGAAGGTCTAAAAGACTGAGTCAAGGCCTAGAGGCGACTCACATCAGGTTTGTGTACAATAAATCTTATTTCATCCTTTTTTATTACCGATTTGATTGGGTATGATTTATGAAAATTTGATGTTAATCAGGAATTGTGTTGCCACTTTGTGAATGAAACTATGACTTTGGAAATTTATCGGATTTCGCATGAATTATTTGAATAAAATGTTTAAAATTGATTTCTGATTCATACTTAGCATGACAGTGCCTTATTATTCCTCCCCAACTTATGGGGTTGAGATCGATTATTTTCCTCCCTCTCTGGTTTACCAGTTAAGGTTGTAGATCAGATGAGTACTCATGGCTTAAGTTGTGTATGAATTAGCAACACTATGTTTATTAAATTGTTTGACCGAAATTATGATTTATCAATGAATGTTATATGTACTGCATTTCAAATTTTTATTGTGCACCGCTGAGTATTTTTATACTCAACGATAGCTTATTTTGCTATCGCAGATAAGGGCAAGGAAAAAGCAGCAAGGTGAGCTGCTGAATTTACAAGGACTTCACTGATCTTTTTGTACGGGTATTTATTTATACCCTTTTAGTTATTTGATATAAATATTGTAATGTCATATGTATTAATGTAAAGTTGAGCAGTTGTACAATAAATTGTAATAATATTATTTTGGATTTTCTTTTTGTAAATTAAGATCTATATTTGTAAATTAAGTATTATATGCAATGTGAATGAATTTATGAAGTATTTTGAGATGACAAACTTTGGTTGAATTGTGGACTTAAATTGAATTGTGTTGACTTAAGTCATTTTGGTGGTTGGGAGTTGTGGAAACAATTATTGAAAGTGTTTTTACAGGTTTTTGAAGAACTATTTTCTCAAAATACAAACGGCACTCTACCAAAATTTTTTCAAAATTTGCAAACAAATAAAAGTGGACAAAAATTTTTACTAATTTTGAAACTTCAATTAAATGTTTTTAATTCTTGCTAAAATGCTCACCACTTCCAAAAAGTAAGAAAACGGTTTTAAAATCCCTTGTAGGGTACCTAATGAGTTATCGGTAAGTGAAGTTCGGCAGTTCATTAGGTATCCTACGGGATCATGTTACGCCTTATAGAGGGGTAAGGTGCGACATGTTTTAGTGGTATCAGAGCATGGTTTTGCAATGAATTTTGACTATTTATGTGAATATTTCTTTGATAAGCACAACTGCTCAAGTGTCTTTAATTGATACATATGACATATTTACATCATGAATATGCACTAATGGAGGTCAACCTTCTTGTGTTTGTTCTCAGGAAGTAGAAATTTTTTTTTTTTGGGAAACAGAATGGAAAAGGGAGAACATTTCGTGGAGCAATCTGTGGAGGCTGAGGTCTAAGGGGAAGCCCTAGCACTCCAGAACGTGAGTGGGTCAGCCACTCTAGCTCCTACTCTAACACCGCAGTTTCCTGCTCAGTTTGTACAGTAGATGGCTGTGTTTTTCCATCAAATGGTGGGAAATGTGCCACCTTAAGCTCAGATACAAGCACCTGCAGCACAACCACAGCCCTCGGCTTGGCAATATGAAAAATTAATGAAATTTGGGGCTACCGAGTTTAAGGGCACTGTGGATCCACTGGAGATAGAACAGTGGTTAAAGAGAATGGAATGGGTTTTCAGAAAGCTACAGTGTGTAGAAGAGCTGAAGTTCTAGTACTCTGTTTCTCTATTACAAGGGGATGCATATGAATGGTGGAAGACCATCCCCCACAGCTTGGTTGAGCCACCTGTGCTGACATGGACAGACTTCCTGAGGGAATTTAGGCAGAAATGGGTTCCCGATGCTTATATAGATATGAAATTACAAGAATTCTTGAGCTTGAAGCAAGGGGACAGAACAATAGCAGAGTATGAGTGGGACTTTTCAAGGCTAAATCACTATGCTGAAAGCCTAGTCTCCACCCCCAAAGACAGATGTAAGAGGTTTGAGGCTGGGTTGAGGCCTAGCTTAAGAATGCAAGTTGTGGGCTTCCGACATCAGAATTTATCTGAGTTGATCTCACAGGCCCTGAAACTGGAAAGGATAGAACTAGAAGGGGTCGTTAAGAAGGGTACACAAGAGAAAGAGATGACTAAAAAGGCTACGGGCCAGGCTACTAAGAGTGGTTCTGGGAAGAGGAAACAGTTTAGGGATCCAGCTCTCGCAGATCTGGCAAAGGCAGATACTCTGGCCAAAGACCATGCTGGTCTGGTCAGCAGACCCAGCAGGCATCTCGAGGAGCTTTATCAGTCCAGCAGTGTGAGACTTGTGGTAGAACACACGGTGCGGTGTGTTTTAAGGCCACTGGTGCATGTTTTAACTGTGGAGGGAGCGGATATTTTGCTAAAGATTGTACTAGTCCACGCTGATCTGGACCTTCTGCTACATCTGAGGGATCAGCCCAAGTCTCCACACCAAGAGGGTCACAGCCAATCGGTTGAGGTAGAGGCAGAGGTCAGGGTCCTGGTAGCACTCATGGAAGTTAGAGTACTGTTAACCATTCAGAACCAAGTGGTGCACAGAGAGAGGAGGCTGAAACATCAGATGTACTAGCTAGTATTTTCTCTATCCTTGACCAAGATGCATATGTGTTGTTTGATCCTGGCTCCACACATTCATATGTCAGTGCTAGTGTGATGTGTTCTACTGCTATCCAGTGTGTACAAATAGACTATGATGTGCTAGTAACTAGTCCATTAGGTCAGGAGGTTAGGGTTAACAGAATCTATAGAGACTGTCCTTTGGTGATCCAAGGACCTGTTTTTCTATCAGATTTGATTGAAATGCCCTTTAGAGATTATGATATTATCTTGGGCATGGATTGGTTAGCCAGGCATCATGTAATGATTAACTGTAGACTGAAGATAGTCACTTTTGGTCTCCCTCAGTATGGTGATGTGGTAATACATGGGAGAGGCAGTTATTGTCGTCAGACATCATTTCAGCTACACTGGCTAGAAAAATGATTAGGAAGGGCTGTCAGGCATACTTGGCACATGTGATAGACACCCAAGTGGGTAGTCCAGCATTAAGTGACATCCCCATAGTTTGTGACTTTCCGAATGTGTTCCCTGATGAATTACCAGAATTACCTCCGAAAAGAGAGGTGTAGTTTGAGATTGATGTTATGCCTGGTGTGGACCCAATCTCCATAACACCATATAGAATGGCACTAGCAGAACTAAAAGAATTGAAAGTGCAGTTGCAAGAGCTGCTTGACAAGGGCTTCATCTGCCCTAGTGTGTCACCTTGGGGAGCGCCACTGTTGTTTGTAAAGAAGAAGGATGGCACTCTCCAGTTATGCATTGACTATTGGCAGTTGAATAAGGTGACAATAAAGAATATATACCTATTGCCCCGCATTGATGATTTGTTTGATCAGTTGAGGGGAGCAACTGTGTTCTCCAAAATTGACCTGAGATCAGGTTATTATCAGCTGAAAGTACAAGAGCAGAGTATTCGTAAAACTGCCTTTAGAATCCGCTATGGCCATTATGAGTTCTTGGTTATGCCATTCGGGTTAACTAATGCTCTGGCTACTTTTATGGATCTGATGAACACTATCTTCAGACCATACCTCAATTAGTTTGTAGTTGTGTTTATAGTTGATATATTGATTTATTCGAGGAGTGCAGAAGAGCATGATAGACATCTGCAGATTGTACTATAAATTTTGAGGGAGAAACAACTATACGCCAAATTGTCGAAGTGTGAATTTTGGCTGAAGGAGATATCCTTTGTAACACCCTTATTTGCATAGCCTGGTATATTTCACTGTTCCGGTGATCGGTGTCGGTCTAGATAATTAAGGGGATTAGGACCACATCTAAGATAACTAGATAAGCCCTGAAAACAAATAATGAATAATTGTCAAACGGTTAAGTATAAATAAGAAAAATAGAACACAAGAAGTTAAATGAGCCGAGAGTCACAATGATGGGTGACCTTCTCGGGAAGGACTGCGAGGTCGATTTAAACTCAAATTTCGAACCGTAAAATGTGACGCCGCGGTCCTTAGACCATTATGAACACAGTGAAAAAGAGAAAATCACAGAAAAAAAATTGTTAAGCAGGTCAAATAATTAGATCAGGGATCCAGAAGAAATATCAAATAACTAGCAAACCAGATCGAACCAGCGAGGGGCAATTTAGTCAATTAACCCCTAGAGCTGACTCCTGACCTAACTGTCCAATAAAATTAGAGAAAAGAAAATTTTGGAATCAAGAATTAAATTAAATAACTAATAGAAAAATAAATGCAAAAGAAAAAGAAAATTGAAAAAAGTTTATTACATCACTTTTATGACATTGTCATGATGTCAAAACTAATTTTAATTTTCTTACCTAAATTGGTCAAGTCAAAAGCAATTTTAAAAGACATAAAATACCTAAAAAAACGAAAAGAAAAATCATTTTCTTCTTCTTCCACCAAAGTTTGCCGCCCCACCTTTCTCTTAAATCACCATTGTAGCACTACCATGAAAGCTTGAGTTTAAGCTTTCTTTCAACCACTTAAACCCACTTTGACCCCAAATAATCCATAAAAACTTGTTAGATCAACTTGAGAAAGCTTTAGAGGAAGGAAAAAAAAGAAGAAAAGAAGAGGAAAATTGAAGATTGAACATCAAAGTGAGGTTAGTTCTTTTAATTGAAATTTGAGTTTAATACATGTGTTCTTAGTTTAAGTAACCTAGAAATTAACCTACAATCAAAACAAAACAATTGTTGGGGGACCAAAGGGAAATTTGGCCAGCCTATGTGGGGGTATGATTTGCATGAGTTTGATTGAATTAAAGGTGAACATGAGCTTGAATGAGTTGAGTGATTACGTTTATATGCTTTGATTTAGTAAAATGTAACAATTTGTGAGTTAGGGTTTTGGACCTAGGGCTTAGGAGATAAAATTTTGAGAATTGGTAAAATTGTGTGTTTGACCTTGTTTGAGCTGAAAAATGGTCATGTATGACCAATTGTGGTGTGTTGGAAGTGTTGGAATCAAATGGAAATTCGGATTGGTTATGGACCTTCTGTAGGCAGCATGACCAAGGTCCCTTTCAGGGACCAAAACTGAAAATTTACTAACCCAATTGGTGTCAGGCCAATTGGGAATGAAACTAGACACAAAATGGCACATTTTTCATTTAGGAATTATGCCCAAAAAGTGACCATAGCATAGTGAACAAATTGACCAAATCCGAATTAAGCAAATTGACCTGTATAAAAAATGACCAAATAAACAGTGTTTGTTCATTTGGCCATAACTTATGCTAGGCAGGTCTAAATGACTTGAAATTTTACCAGTAGAAAGTTGAGATATAGCCCTATAACTTTCATTGAACACAAGTCCAAATTATGCCCTTAACCAAGTCTTTTAGCCACCCAAAATTAGTGACTTAAAACTTCTAGAACCAAATTAGTGCCAGAAAATCTGGGTGAGACCAATCTGGCCAGCCATGTTCAAATGGCTATAACTTGAGCTACAAAACTCTAATTAGAGTGATTCAAAAAGGCAAATAAAGTTAAGACAATAAGGAACAATTTCTATGAAGAAAACATAGCCAAATTCTAACAGCAACATGACCAATAGAATAGTGCAAAATAGGATATCAAAACTGAAAATTTGAAATTTTGCCTAAAAGACTTAAGTTTTGAGAAAACAACCAAAACCAACAAATTAGGTAATCAAAATGTGGTATGTGGGTGAAATTAGAATTCTCATACCTATTAAGCATTAGAAAGTTAACAAATTGACTTGAGTAGCATCGTGAATAGTAACCCCAAAATATAAATTTTAAAGAATGTCAAGTTTAGCATATTAAAGCTAGGTATAAGTAGATTTGAATTTATTTTTGGAGTTATGATTAATTGGGATACTGAAACACTGTGAAACTATGTGTTTCAGTAGAAAAGAATATCAGGAAAGAACCCGAGACATCGAGTCAAGGCCAAGAGGCGACTCATATAAGGTTTGTGCACAACAAACTATTTTGTTACTTTTCACTTCTAAATTGATTTGAATAAGTTTATTTTATGATTTATAATTTTATTGTATTGAGGATTTTAATTTGTTGAATGAAATCGTGTAAATTAAATGTAAATTTTCTTATGCATTTAAGGATTTATTGCATGGTTTTGAGGATTGTAAATTTTAAGTTTGATGTGTTGTCAACCTTGAGCATGAATTTTTGATGATTCAATATGTTAATGGTTTGTAAACACTTTGTAAATAGAAATTATTTTGAATATGATTTGAAACCATAGTTGACATGGCAATATATGTTGTAAATTCTCATTAGCTTCTCTAGTGAGATATCTCCTCCACCAGATGGGGTGAGTTCCTTCCTCTCTGGCTTGCCAGTTGGGGAAGAGTTTGAATGAGTACTCATATATACTAGCTAGTCTTTGTTCCTCCCTTTTGGCCTCGGTAATTGGGAGAGTTTGAAATATCGTGGTGTAAAACACGACATCTATTTGAATTTTGGGTCATGGGTTCAATTGTGTGAATTATTGGCAACGCCCTTTAAATTATGCATAGTTTGATAAATTGTGGTTAAAATAAATAATTTGTCAGTGATTTAAAATATTTTGGTATTGTTTCATGATTTAAAAGAAATGTAGATAAATAGTTACTATTTGATCAAAATGTCATTCAAATGAATAATTTGCATGAATGAAAATATTGATTTTTGAATGTTTTGAATTTTTAAGAATTTAGAAATTTTAAATTTTTAATTGTTATAATTTGTTAAGCATAACTTGTATTAAGTTTTAAATTATTAGTTTGTGCACCACTGAGTTCACCACTCAGCGATAGCTTTGTATACTGTCGCAGGTGAAAGGAATAATAAAGCAGCTGAGCAAGATTTCTGAAAAGACATAGTGAGACTATCTTCGGGTATATAATAGGTATACCCTTATACATTAGATTTTGGTGTAATTCTGTAATATATGTATGAAATTTCCTTTGAGCAGTTGTATAAACTCTTTTGTAATATATTTTTGGACTGTAATCAAATACAAATTATTGTAAGGTTATCTTGATATTTTATGTATTTATAAAGTTTTGCACTATTAAATTTTTAATGATCCCATGAATGTAAATATTAATTTTGTTACCTTAATGAGGCATTTCAATGTTTGATTTAATTTAAATGGTGTACTGAGTTGCTTGTGTTGATAGTGAAATGAGATTGAATAATGGAGTTGTGATTGAGAAATATATTGGGAGTGTCTTTATTTTCAGATTTTGAAGAACTGTTTTCTCAAAATACAGATGGCACTCTGCCAAAATTTTTGTAAAAATTGTGGAGATTTTAAATATCTAAAAATTTGTTTTATGTTTAGGCATTAAATAAAATTTTTTTGTTATATCTGAAAAAAATTTTACCCACTAATTTAAAAATGAACGAAAATTGTTTTAATATCCCTTGTAGTATATTTAATGGGTTATCGGTAGGTGAAGTATGGTAATTCATTAGGTGTACTACGGGAGCATGTTACATCTTATGAGGAGTTGGGTGTGACATGTTTTAGTGGTATCAAAGCTAGTTTTTAAAGTAAATTTTGAGCTGTGAATTTGAAATATTTTTCGATAAGTACAACTGCTCAAATGTTTGATACATATAGTACATTTACATCATAAATATGAACTAATGGGGAGAAATCTCCTTGTGTTGGTTGTACAGAAAAAAAAAAAAGTCCTGCGAATAGGTATGGACAAGGGGGATAAAACGGTAGAGCAGTCTGACATACAAGGAGAGGCCCCAGTTTCGCAGAGCGTTGGAGGTCCAGCTGCACCAATCCCTCCTATACAAATTACTGCATAAATGGCCCAGCAGATGGCCATGTTCTTTCAGCAAATGGCTGATAATCTGTCAGTCCAGGCTCAAGTACTAACCCAACCCCCTCAGGAGCAGCATGAAAAAGAGAAAAGTGGGAAACCTATTGGTCAAAGTTCGAGTAGTAATATGGGAAAGAGAAAAGATTTTGAGGGACCCCGAGCTCCTAGGTATGACAGAGGCGGATCTTCAGGGAGGAAGCAATCAAGAACCATTCGTCAAAGAATCAGAAGTTCCTACCCTATCCGTATCTGTGATGTTTGTGGAAAATTATATGGGGGGTATTTGCTATAGGGTCACTGGAGCCTGCTACAATTGTGGTGGAATCGGACATTTCGCTCGAGATTGTACTAGCGCACGTCGATTTATGCCACATACTACACTAGAAGAATCAGTCCAAGGTTCTAATTTTAGAGGCTCATTAATAGTCAGTAGGGGCAGAGGCCGAAGTAGAGACAACACTTCGGGTAATCCTAGCACAATAGACCAACCCAAGTAGAGGAATACACTAGAAAGAGGGAACGCCATGCATCAAGGGAAAGAAGCAGAGACTTCAGATGTAATTGCCGGTACGTTCTTAACTTTTGAAAGGAATAATTATGTACTATTTGATTTCAGCTCTACTTATTTATATGCTCATGCTAGAATTATATGTTCTACTGCTATTCCCTTACATAGAAATAAATTTTAATGTGTTAGTGATTAGTCTTTTAGGATAAGAATTTTGATCATAAGCGTGATTGGAATTAATTTTGGAAAAGTTTCTAGTGAGAGACATCTCCTACACTGTGATAAGTTATAAAGTTAATTAGTAAGCCTAATTAGGTAAGGAAAGAGGACCTAAAAGTAAGTTATAGTAATATAGCTACCATAGATACGAGTAAAGGTATTACTGCTGATAGATGTCAGTGGATACCATAATCAAAATAAGTTTAAGATATTAGTGGATTTGAGAGAAATAAGATATAGGGAAGTTTGATCTATTGGGATGTATCGTAGTAACTATGCAATATTCTTGATGTTTGTGCTGTAAGCTGTAAATTACAGTACTGACTTGGGATTTATTTTGTAGAGCTACATACTACCCAATAGTACACAAGGATAAGAATAGTTACAAATGGCTTTCGCTCTGGTACAAATATAGCAGAATAGGGTTTTATTACTAGAACTGAGTTTGAAAATCCTAATTCGGGATTTAAAACTCTACAATTAGAATATCAAAAGATCATGCTTGCAAGGTAGTGAGAGTTAAAGACTCCATTACCCTAGCACGAATTACAGTACATCAGGAATTGTTATGGGACTAGAGATTTTAGTATGGTCAAAATTTAAAAATTAACACCTATAGGGCTAAGTCATCCAGTCTTCGATATGGGGTTTATAGTTGTTCTGGTATTGCAATGGATCTTTTGCTCAAAGTTTAGTAAGGAACAGTATTCTAACTGTGTAGCAGTAAGACACAAAATATAATTTTGTTCCCCTAAAAGAGACAGGATGCTATGGATGATAATTATAACTTATAAAATAGTTAAGAAATAATGTTCTACTGATAGCAGTAATTCAATAGGAACTAGTTGGCCAGGTATTCTTTAGGAAGAGCACAATTTTATTGTGCGGATCATAAGGATTAGATTAGAATTAAAGCGAAACTTTTGAATAGCATGGGAAAAAGGAGAGTCCGGTAGACTCCCTTTGTCACACCTTACCCCTCTGTAAGGCATAACATGATCCCATAGAATACCTAATGAACTACCGAACTTCACCTACTGATAACTCATTAAGTACCCTACAAGGAATTTCAAAACAATTTTCATACTTTTGTTAAGTGGTGAGCGTTTTCTAATAGGTGTTTAAAACATTTAATTGAAATTAAAAACTAGTTAAAACTGTTGGCCCATTTTATTTTTCCACAAATTTTATAAAAATTTTGACAAAGTTCCATTTATATCTTGAGAAAACAGTTCTTCAAATACCTATAAAAAGCACTTCTAAAAATTTTTCTCAACCACTACTTCAAATTCTCAATCAATCTCAAATCTTAAGATTCCACAATCAACATTTCTCAATTTCCAAAATTCAATAATCCTCAAAATACTAGCAATTCATCTCATTCAAATTAAATAAAATAGTTCCACTCATATTTCATTAGAGACAAAACAATTTATATATATACATCATTACAAAATTTACATCAAAGGAAATTCAAACTAAATTTTTATTACAAACTTCATACAAACTTTGTACAAGCTGCTCAAGACCCATTTTACATGTCCATACATTTATGTGCAATACATACATTAAAAGAAATATTTACAGTTATGGTATAAATTATACCTGAATACTTCAAGCAGATAGATCCTCAATCCTCAGGAGCTCAGTCTACTGCTCCTCTAGTCTCTATATCTGCGATAGCAATAAAAGCTATCGCTGAGTACTAGGACTCAGTGGTGCACAACATGCTAAAATAATCTTTATGCATAACTTAAATCACATTTATTCGAAAATTTGACTGAATATGAGAATTAAATACAAATCATGCATTATGAGATTTTAATCCCAAACAATTTCATTTTGAAGTATCAAATCACATTTCATAAAACCCACAGTTAGATCATGCCATTCAAAACAAATAGAATCTCAATAGCCAGAGGCTAAAGAGAAATCACATCACAAGGCTAGCTAGCTCAAATATATGGATATCCATTCACATCCTCTTCTACTGGCACACCTCAACACTTCTCCAGAAAAGAAATCAAAATTCGAAACTAATTACCCCCACTAGTTGTGCTAGTGAGGTGTTCAAATGTATGGTCATGACACTGTGGTTTCAAAACTTATCTTAACAATTTGCTAAACATTGTCATTTCAAATATACACAGTAACTTTCACAATTTAAATCAAAACATCATAAATAATGTCACAAATAAACTTTCAACAATTCAAAGCAAAAGTAAAATACATATTTCATTCACCTTATCCATGAATTTTAAAGCATAGTGATGTTGTGCCCAAACCTCAAGCGAGTCGCCTCTTGGCCTTAACTCGGTTCCTCGGGTTCTTTCTTGGTATTCTTTTCAACTGAAACACACAATTTTACAGTGTTTCAGCAACATAACTTAGCATAAATCCAAAAATAAATTTAACTTCACTTTTACCTAGGTCTAACGTGCTAAACTCGACGTTCTTGAAATTTTGTGTTTTGGGGTTACTATTCATTACACTATTCAAGTCAAATTATTGACTTTCTAAGGCTTAATAGGTATGGGAATTCCAACTTCACCCACATACCAAATTTTAGTCACTAATTTTGTTGGTTTTGGTTGTTTATTCAAATTCTAGGTTTTTTAAACAAAATTGAAAATTTTCAGTTTTGGTGCCTTAGGTTGCACGGTTCCATTGGTCATTTTACTGTTGGAATTTGTCAAACCTTTCTTCATAGAAAATGTTCCCTATTGTCTTAAGTTTATTTTCTTTTTTGAATCACTCCAATTGGAGTTTTGTAGCTCAAGTTATGTCCAAAATACGGTTACTGTTCATGATGCAGATTTTAATTCTGGCAGATTTATTGATCCAATTTTGTTCAGCAATTTGATCAAGTTAAGTCCATAATTTAGTATAATTTTCTTCATATGAAATGTTCTTCTATGTCTTATGTTTCCATCGGTTCAAGAATCGCTTAAAGCGGAGTTTTCTAGAGAGAGTTATAGCCATTGAAACTTTACTATTCATATGGTAAATCTGCAGTCCTGCAGATTCAGTGATCCAACTTTGCTCAGTAATTTCATTGGGTTAATGGCATAATTTGGGTTGGTGTTCTTCATGAAATTTTAGATCTATATCCCATCTAACCACTGGTAAAATTTGAGGTCATTTTAACCTGCCTAGCTCAAGTTATGACCAAATGAACTGTAACACTCCTCACCCGTCTACAGTGTAGCCGAGCAAGACGTGCTACACGGCGTGCCGGAGCACCTGATCTTATTTGATTTCATTATAGTTCTAGATTTACTTGTTTAAAAACTTTATCTGAGGTTTAAGCTATTTTTACTTTTATCAAAATATGACTAATTTGGAAAATTCAAAAATTTCAATGCTAATCCAGCAGAGTACTGGCAGTAATTTGGACTAACAGTTCTTCTGAACCTGCCAAAAATAATTTCAATATATACTCAAATTCACAACTCAGAATCAGTCTCAAAATTTTTCATACTCAATCTCAATCAGAATCATCATGATCAGATACTTAACTCATATATCAAAATTCTTACATTTTATTATTTTGCATAATTTGCCAACTAATTACATAAATTTGTCAAGTACAGGATGTACAAATAATTTACATTATACTTAGAATGAACAAAATACATAACATGTATAAATATGAGCCCTATCTACATGCATTGCTGAGGAGGTGACAACCTTCAATTCTTCTGACACTTCTGCAGATCTGGACTCCAAAAATCTCAGTTGACAGTCTACTGGTTTTACCTTCAGTACCTGCGCGAGAAAGCAATTCCATCGCGCTAAGCATTTCTGCTTAATGGTGTAATAGTATAACAAGAAATAATATATACAATTAAAGAAAGAAATAAATCATAATTCAGATACTCAAGAATCAATTTAATTTGGTATGGTATTTCTAGTATCAACGATCTTATATACTTAGTTTGTTCCTCTTTGGAAGTGCTTAGTTTATAACTTTTTCAGTAATACTACCCAGTATACAAATTATTCTCACTGTATTGTATTTCAAGTCTCTACGGTTCTACAATTTATATTTTTGTTATGTTTCTTTTGCTAATTTCTTTTACTCATTCATTCTATAATTAATTTAATTGTACTGAAATTTCATTATACTTAACTTAACTTAGCTTCCCGAATTGAATAATGTTTTAAATGACTGCCCATATAGCCTATACACTGACCAGACTGGATAAATGGATACACTAGCACTGGGTACTTAGTACCTCGGGCCGTCAAACCATTAGTCACAAAGTATCTCCCGGTGTGCAAACAGTGTGGCTAAAAAGCCATATAATCAATTAGGCATTAAACCGAGTATAATAACACAAACTGTATAGCAATAGGCTATTAAAATCATAGTATGGCATAATAAGCCATAAAACACAGTATGACGTGAAGTCATTTACAGAACAGCTGTCAGAATCCTATTGGCATGCCAACCTATCCAAACTAGTCAACTAGGCAAATTAGGGCATGTTACAATGTTACATATTTAATTCTTTATTCATAGGGTTTATACATCTTTATGCCTTTCACTAGTCAATAAAATTATTGACCTTTTTATGCATCATGGATAGGTTGATTCTAGCATCAACATGTCACAATTTACAATTTAATATGTTGTCAATATAATGCAATTTACCCTTTTCACAAGTTGGCATTCATTGCCAAATCACTTCAAGCATCATTTTAAGTAATTATCAATTTTCAATTTTAGTGTGCTAGATTAGTCTAGGTTAAAGTCCTATTTCCCTTGATTTTTAGCTTTTGGTCAAAGAAGCAAAATTGTAGCTCTATGTCTTATTGCACGCGGGGCAAAATTTCAGGTCATTTCGAGTTGTATAGACCAAGTTATGGTCAATCTACTAAAGCTGGACAGATTGCACCTTTACTTCAAAATTTGGTCAATTTCTCAATTTTTGTGCGCTAGATTTGTCTAGCTTAAAGTCCTATTTCTCTTGGTTTTTAGCTTTTGGTCAAAGAATCATAATTGTAGCTCTATGTCTTATTACACGCGGGGCAAAATTTCAGGTCATTCTAAGTTGTATAGACCAAGATATGGTCAATTTACTAAAGTTGGACAGATTGCACCTTTAGTGCAAAATTTGGTCAATTTCTCAATTTTTGTTTGCTAGATTTGTCTAGCTTAAAGTCCTATTTCTCTTGGTACTATTCCCTTCAATTCATTTCATTAGTCAACCTATAATGTTGACCCTTGATGCACTCTACGTGAGTCAATTCTAATGTTACCAATATGTCACATTTTATAGCCCTTTAGTGTTGGTATATGTTACCAATTTCATTTCCAAGTGTATTGCATTTTATTGCAATTTACTGGATTTCGGTCTACTATTTTGACCTAGCCAGACGACCTAGTTCCCTTGGTTTTTGGGTTTTGGTCCAAACTACAAACTTGTAGGTCTATGTCATATGGAATGCGGGGCAAAATTTCAGGTCATTCTGACTTATGTAGACCAAGTTATGGTCATTTTACTATTGCTGGTCAAAATGTATCAAAATTGGTCATTTTAGGTCATTTTAGGTTCGGCCAGTTTTTGGACCCGAACTTATGCAAGCTTTTTGACTTGCTTATGATCATTTATGGGCTTGGGTGTCTTCATAAGACTTGTAGATATAGGTCTTAACTATTCATGGTCAAAATTTCAGGTCAATTAGACTTGTTTTGAGTGAGTTATGGTCTAAACACTAACTGCTGCCCAAATGGTCAGTTTTCAGGCCTTAAATGCACTAATCCGGATTTGGTCACTTTTTAAGGTCAGTTTCTAGGCAGAATTTTGGCAACCTTTCTACATGAAAGTTGGCCTATTTGGTGTTTAGTTTCACCCCCTCATTGGCCTCATACCAATTGGGTTCACAGTTTGGCACTTATGGCCTAATTTAGGTGCTGCCTTCAATACACAACCTGCACAAAGTTCATACACTCCCAATTTAATGTTCCTTCTCCTCCTCATTACTACAATATTCAATCAACAACACTTCCATACATCTATTGTACACAATTCCAGCAATAATTCTGGGCAGAATGTTCAAGTGCTCAATACACACAATTCATCATTAAGTTCAACATTCACTTCCACCAAAATTCAACATACTTCAATGTCAATATTACACATACACTTCAACATTTTCATACTTCAATGTCACTTACACTTGCTGCCCAAAATTTAACATTAGCATATACCATTAATAATCACATGTTCACACACAAATTCATGCTGTTAGGGGCTGCCAAACATGGTAGTTTGCTCAAGGCATCAAGGTTCCATTTCACACCCTTAATTTAAACACTACATGCACATACTTAAATACAAACTTACTACAACTTTCATTTGAATTAATCAACCTTCATTTTCATTCATTAGAAGTAAAAATAACTCAAGCTCAACAAGGGTTCATGGCTGCCCAAAATGAAGCAACAACACAAATCTCCAATAATTGTTTCAAACCATAATTTAAATTTCTCAATTTCAATCAATTCAAGTCCTATCACTTCCCATACATATACCCATATCAAACATCATCTTTAAACTCATCTACATCATTTAAACACATCAAAATCCCATGAATGTCTTGGCTGCTGAAATGAAGGGCTCACCAAATATACATTAATTTACTCAATTTCTTCACAAATCAACTCACCCAAAGCTCAAAACAAGATCTAATGAAAGAAAATGGGGAGATTAAACACTAACCTCAACTTGGGCTTGATTAAACTTCACCAAAACTCCTCTTTCTTGCTTCCTACATGCTGCCCATGATGTGTAGACCAAGTTTAATGAAGATACTTGCATGGAATCATGGTTTGATCAATGGTGCATGAAGGCTTGTATATGGGGCGGCCATGGATTAAGCTTGGAGAAATTTCAATTCGGCAAAGAAGAATAATGAGGAAGAAGATGAATAGTGAAAAAATCTGTCCTAGTGGTCCTTATATACTCCACTAGTGCCCCACTAATCACAATTAAAAATTACATTAATTCATGATTTCCTTTAATTGCAATTATGCCCTCCAATTCCCTTAAATTACATGTTATCTTGAATTTCATTTTTCATGGGATTTTTAAAATATAATACCACTTATTTTTCATGGACATTTAAGTCAAAAGTCAACTCTAGGTGTCAATTGACCAAAATGCCCCTCTTCGAGTCAAGTTCGGACTTTTTCGGTAACACCGATTTACTCCTTGTACCGTCGATTTCTTTAATTTTTATTTTTTTCGTTTATACTAACTTTCTAATTTTTCTTTGACATTTTCAATGTCAATTACACCTCAGTGAACCTTTGATTATGTCCCGAAAATATTTCTCAGGGTTTCCCCGCGTCCAGGGTTAGTCAACGATCCTCGCCGTAACTTCCTGGTGCGGTCACCCATCGCTACGGGTTTGGCTCGTTTAACTTATTCACATTTTCTCTCTTTCATTTTTGTTTGATTTTTTTTTGTATTTTCTTTTTATTTATTTCATCATTATATGTCTGTTCACTATCACCGAAGTGTAGTTCCAGACATCCTGACTTGCCTGGACTGTTATTTGGCCACTAGAGCAACAGAACGTACAGAACACGTACAGTGGGGATGTTACATGAACAAACACTATTCATTTGGTCAGTTTATACAGGGCAGCCTACACTTTTCCAACTTTGGTCAATTTGTTCACTAGGTTTTGGTCACTTTTTGGGCATGCTTTCTAAATGAAAATTGTGTCATTTAGTGTCTATTTTCATCTCCAATTGGTCCCATACCAATTGGACTTGTAAAATTTCATTTTTGGTCCCTCAAAAATTTGGCTTTAATTCCGACAATTCTAACACACTTAATTAAGTCACAAATGATCATTTTTCACTTCACATTAGGTCAAAGACACCATATACCACTTCCTCACATTTTTGGTCTCTAAACCTTAATGTCTAAAACCCTAAGTTGCCAATTTCTTGCATTTAGCTACTTTTCAAACCCTTTAATCATAACCACTCACTAATTCAAGGTTCATATACCCATTCAAGTAAATCAAACCATGCAAATCACCCTCCCCCTCATGCTGGCCGAAATTTCAGTTTAGTCCCTCAACAAATTTTTCTTTTCATTTTAAGTTTATTTCTATGTTCTTGATGCTATACATACACTAATTAAACTAAAAATTTGAAGTTTGCATTACTAACCTTAGGTGAAGTCTTTGATCTTCACTTCCTCTAAATTTTCTTCAATTCTTTGATGACAAATCTTCCTCTCAAGTGACTAAATCAAGTTTTTGTGAAGCAAGTATGGAAGAAGTTGAGATTTAGTGAGGGTTTCAAAGCTTGAGTGCAAGCTTTAATGGAGTTAGCAATGGTGAGGGAGAGAGAGATGGGACGCGGCAAGGGATAAGAAGAAGAAGACTTTTTGATTTTTTTTTTCTTTTCTTTTCTTTTGTCTTTTTATGTCTTAGGAAGACCCAAAAATATAATTAATTAAATTCACAAATTCTTATTTTTATGGCATCATGCATGATGTCATGCATGATATCATCACATTTTTAACTTTTTCATTTTCTCTTCTTTTTTTTTTTTAATTCTTTAATTTAATTCTCGATTCCAAAATTTTCTTTTCTCCGATTTTATTTGACAGTTAGGTCAGGAGTCAACTCTTGGGGTCAATTGACTAAATTGCCCCTCGCCGATTCATCCCGGTTTGCAATTAATTCAATATTTCTTCCGGCTCCCTGACCTAATTATTTGACTGACTTAACAGTTCTTTTTCATGATTTTCTCCTTTCCACTGTGTTCGTAAGGGTCCTAAGGACCGCAACGTCACATTTTACGATTCAAAATTTGAGTTTAAAATGACTTCGCAGTCCTTCCCGAGACGGTCACCCATCGCTGTGACTCTCGGCTCGTTTAACTTCTTATGTTCTGTTTTTCTTATTTATACTTAACTAATTGACAATTACTAATTATTTGTGTTTATGGCTTATCTACTTGTCTTAAGTGTGGTTATAATCCCCTTAATTGTCCGGACCGACTCCGGTCACCGGAATAGTGAAATATACCAGGCTATACAAATAGGGGTGTTACAATTCTCCCCCCCTTAAATAAATTTCGTCTCGAAATTTTACCTGGTATTAGTCTCTGAACAGTTATGGGTACTGTCTCCTTATGTCCTCCTCTCATTCCCAAGTAGCCTCCTGGCCTAAATGATGGTTCCACAGCACTTTTACCAACGGTATCTGCTTGTTCCGTAGCTGCTTCACCTTATAAGCCAGAATCACTATTGGTTCTTCCTCATATGTGAGGTCTGGATTCACTTCAATTTCTTCCACTGGTAGTACATAAGATGGGTCTAATCAGTACCTCCTCAACATAGACACATGGAAGACATTATGTATCTTCTCTAACTCTGGAGGTAGTGCCAACTGATATGCCAAAGGACCCACTCTTTCCATGACCTCATATGGCCCAATGAAACGAGGACTCAGTTTCCCCTTCCTGCCAAATCTCATAATTCTCTTCCAAGGAGAAACCTTGAGGAAAACTTTCTCACCCACTGCATACTCAATATCCCTTCTCTTCAAATCAATGTAGGACTTCTGACGGTCTAATGCAATATTAAGTCGATCTCTGATCACCCTGATCTTCTCCTCAGTTTGCTAGACAATTTCAGGTCCAATCATCTTTCTTTCACCCATGTCATCCCAACACAACGGGGTTCTACATTTTCTGCCATACAAATCTTCATATGGAGGCATCCCAATACTGGATTGGTAGCTGTTATTGTAAGCAAACTCAATCAAAGGCAAGGGTGTATCCCAACTACCCTCAAACTCAATCACACAAGCCCGTAGCATATCCTCCAAGATTTGAATTACCCTCTCAGACTGGCCATCTGCCTGTGGGTGGAATGCAGTACTGAAGTTCAATCTAGTTCCTAAGGCTCTCTGAAGACTACCCCAGAATCTAGAAGTGAACCTAGGATCTCTGTCTGATACGATGGATATTGGCACTCCATGCAGTCTCACAATCTCATCGATGTACAACCTGGCCAATCTGTCTAAACTATAGTCCATTTGGACTGGTAGAAAATGAGCAGACTTGGTCAGTTTGTCAACAATGACCCATACTGCATCATGACTCTTCTGTGTCCTTGGAAGTCCCATCACAAAATCCATCATTATTCCTTCCCATTTCCATTCTGGTACTAGTAGTGGATGTAACAACCCAGTGGGTACTTGATACTCTGCCTTCACTTGCTGACAAGTTAGGCATTTAGAAACAAACTCTACCACATCTCTTTTCATACCCATCCACCAGTAATGCTCCTTTAGCCCTTTATACATTTTTGTGCCACCAGGGTGCATGGCAAAAGGAGACTCATGTGCTTCCTTTAAAATGATTTGCCTCAAATCGACATCATTAGGAACACACATTCTGCCCTGGTGTAGCAGTAGACCATCATCTGTTATTGAGAATTCTGATTTCTTGCCCAGTCAGACTTCTTCCATCAGCTTCTGATACTTCTGATCATTCTGAGCAGCCATTCTAATCTGATCAATCAACACTGGCTGTAAATGCCATGCAACTGCTGTCTGCCCCTCATCATTAATCTCTAAGCTGGCATATAATGATCTCAACTCATGTACCAAAGATAAAGGAGTAACCCGCAGACTTGCTATAATCTTGCGACTTAAGGCATCAGCCACAACATTAGCTTTCCCTGGCTGATAGTCTATCAGACAATCATAGTCTTTTATCATAGTCTTTTATCAACTCTAACCATCTCCTCTGTCTCAAATTCAACTCCTTCTGAGTGCCCAAATACTTCAAACTCTTATGATCTGTGTAGATGTAACATTTCTCCCCATACAAATAGTGTCTCCAGATCTTAAGAGCAAACACTATAGCTGCAAGCTCCAAATCATGTGTTGGATAATTCCTCTCATGCGGTTTTAGCTGGCGTGGTGCATAGGCAATGACATTTCGATCTTGCATCAATACACAGCCTAACCCATTGTGAGAAGCATCACTATAAATGGTGTATTCTTTATCCAGTGTAGGTAAAGTCAGGACTGGAGCTTCAGTCAAACATCTTTTCAATTCATCAAAACTCTGTTGGCATTTATTTGTCCACTGAAATTTCACATCTTTTCTAAGCAGCTTGGTCAATGGAGATGCCAACATGGAGAATCCCTTTAGAAATCTATAGTAGTATCCAGCTAAACCTAGAAAACTGTGAATCTTTATGACATTTCTGGGTGGCCTCCAATTAAGGACAGCTTCAATCTTATTTGGATCTACCTTGATGCCCTCTTTTGATACTACATGCCCCAAAAAGGATATCTCCTTTAGCCAACATTCACAGTTCGACAATTAGGCATATAGTTGTTTCTTCCTCAAAGTCTGCAGTACAATCCGCAGATGTCTATCATTCTCTTCTGCATTCCTCGAATAAACCAATATATCATCAATGAATACCACAGCAAACTGGTCGAGGTATGGTCTAAAGATAGTGTTCATCAAATCCATAAAAGCAGCAGAAGCATTAGTTAACCCGAATGGCATAACCAAAAACTCATAATGGCCATAAGAGTTCTGAAGGAAGTTTTACGAATACTCTGCTCTTGTACTTTCAGCTGATAATAACCTAATCTCAGGTCAATTTTGGAGAACACAGCTGCACGCCTCAACTGATCAAACAAGTCATCAATGCGGGGCAATGGATATCTATTCTTTATTGTCACCTTATTCAACTGTCGATAATCAATACACAAGCGAAGAGTGCCATCTTTCTTCTTTACAAACAACACTAGCGCTCCCCAAGGTGACACACTAGGGCGGATTGTAACACCCCTATTTGCATAGCCTGGTATATTTCACTGTTCCGGTGACCGGTGTCGGTCCGGACAATTAAGGGAATTAGAACCACACTTAAGACAACTAGAGAAGCCATAAACACAAATAATTAGTAATGTTCAATTATTTAAGTATAAATAAAAAAAACAGAACATAAGAAGTTAAACGAGCCGAGAGTCACAATGATGGGTGACCTTCTCGGGAAGGACTGCGAAGTTGTTTTAAACTGAAATTTCGAACTGTAAAATGTGACGTTGTGGTCCTTAGGACCATTACGAACATAGTGGAAAAGAGAAAATCACGAAAAAGAACTATTAAGCCAGTCAAATAATTAGGTCAGGGAGCCGGAAGAAATATTGAATTATTTGCAAACCGGGATGAACCGGCAAGGGGCAATTTGGTCAATTAACCCCGAGAGCTGACTCCGGACCTAAATGTTAAATAAAATCGGAGAAAATAAAATTTCAGAATCGAGAATTAAATTAAAGAATTAATAGAAAAAAAAAGAAAGAAAATGAAAAAGTTAAAAAGGTGATGACATCATGCATTATGCCATAAAAATAAGATTTTGTGAATTTAATTAATTAGATTTTTGGTATTTCATAAGACATAAAAGAAGCATAAAGAAAAGAAAATAATAAAAAAAAGAGAAAACTTATCTCTCAACCTGTCACTCACCTCTCTCTCTCCCTCACCCTCACTTTCGTCCATTAACAAGCTTTTAAAGCTTGAAAAATTTAGTTCTTCCCCCACAAATTTCAATCCTAAATCTTAAAAAGCTTCTACATTACCCTAGAAAAGAAGATTGAAGAAGAATAGGAAGGAAGAAAGTGAAGAGTGGATTAGCTTGGAAATCTCACAAGAGAGGTAAGTTAATTTAATCTTTTTCTTTAGTTTAATTAAGTGAAGTTGAGTTGAAATTTCATATGAAATGGAAGAATTGATGCTTGTATGGAAATAATGAATTTTTGGCAGCCATGGAAGTTTATGGAATTGATGTGTTTTGATTTAATTAAACATGCCTTCTAGCTTGATTAGTGATGCTTATATGATGTATAGGTTGAGGTTGCCTTGAATTGCTTAGAATTGAGAAGTTAAAAATTTAGGGTTCTTGGCACCTAGGGTTTAGGGAGAAAAATTTGTGAATGAGCCATATGATGTAGTTAACCTTATTTGTGTTGAGAAATGGTCATTTGTGACCTAATGAAGAGTGTTAAAGGTGTTGGAATCAAAGCCAAATTAGGATGGAGTATGGTCATGCTGCTGGCAGCATGACCAAAATTCCTTTGAGGGACCAAAAATGAAATTTTACAAGTCCAATTGGTGTGGGACCAATTGGGAATGAAAATAGGCACTAAATGACACAATTTTCGTTTAGGAAGCATGCCCAAAAAGTGACCAAAACCTAGTGAACAAATTGACCAAACTTGAAAAATCACAGTCTGCCTCTGTACAAACTGACCAAATGAACAGTGTTTGTTCATTTGGTCATAACTTGAGCTAGGAAGGTCTAATGACCTGAACGTTTACTAGTAGTTAGATGAGATATAGACCTAAAATTTTCATGAAGAACACAAACTCAAATTCTGCCAGCAACCAAGTCATTTTGCCACCCCAAGTTGGTGACCCAAAACTGCCAGCACCAAAAATTGCCCAGAATTCTGGGTTGTGTCCAATCCGGAAGCCATAGTTCAAATGGCTATAACTTGAGCTACAAAACTTCAATTGGATTGATTCAAAAAGGAGTATAAACTTAAGACAATAAGGAACATTTTCTATGAAGGAAGTTCTACCAAATTCCAACAGAAAAGTGACCAATGGAATAGTGCAACCTTAGACACCAAAACTGAAAAATTTATCAAATTTGCTTAAAAGACATAGAATTTGAATAAACAACCAAAACCAACAAATTTAGTAACCAAAATATGGTGTGTGGCCTATTAAGTCTTAGAAAGTCAACAATTTGACTTGAATAGTGTAGTGAATAGTAACCCTGAAACACAAAATTTCAAGAACGTGGAGTTTAGCATGTTAGAGCTAAGTAAAAGTGAAGTTAAATTTATTTTTGGATTTATGCTAAGTTATGGTACTGAAACACTGTAAAATTGTGTGTTTGAGTTGAAAAGAATACCGGGAAAGAACCCGAGGAACCGAGTCAAGGCCAAGAGGCTACTCGCTTGAGGTTTGTGCACAACATCACTATGCTTTAAAATTTATTGATAAAGTGAATGAAATATGTATTTTACTTTTGGTTTGAATTGTTGAAAGTTTATTTGTGACATTATTTATGATGTTTTGATTTAAATTGTGAAAGTTATTGTGTATATTTGAAATAGCAATGTTTAGCAAATTATTAAGATAAGTTTTGAAACCACAGTGTCATGACCATATATTTGAACACCTCACTAGCGTGACTAGTGGGGGCAATTAGTTTCGAATTTTGATTCCTTTTCTGGAGAAGTGTTGAGGTGTGCCAGTAGAAGAGGATGTGAATGGATATCCATATATTTGAGCTAGCTAGCCTTGTGATGTGATTTCTCTTTAGCCTTTGGCTATTGAGATTCTATTTGTTTCAAATGGCATGATCTAACTGTGGGTTTTATGAAATGTGATTTGATACTTCAAAATGAAATTGTTTGGGATTAAAATCTCATAATGCATGATTTGTATTTAATTCTCATGTTCAGTCAAATTTTTGAATAAATGTGATTTAAGTTCTGCATAAAGATTATTTTAGTATGTTGTGCACCACTGAGTCCTAGTACTCAGCGATAGCTTTGATTGCTGTCGTAGATATAGAGACTAGAGGAGCAGAAGACTAAGTTACTGAGGATTGAGGATTTATCAGCTTAAAGTTATCGAGTATAATTTATACCCTGCCTGTAAATATTTATTTTGATGTATGTATTGCACATAAATGTATGAACATGTAAATCGGTCTTGAGCAGTTTGTACAAAGTTTGTATAAAGTTGTAATAAAATTTAGCTTGAATTTTCATATTGTAGATTTTGGTATGATGTCTATATATAGATTGTTGTCTTTAATGAATAGAAATATTTTATTTTAATTTGAATGAGATTGATAGATATTATTTTACTGATGATTGAATTTTGGAAATTGAGTAATGTTGATTGTTGAATTTTGAGATTTGAGAAATTGTTGAGATTGATTGTGAAATTGAAGTAGTGGTTGAGAAAATTTTTGGATGTGTTTTTTTTTTTCAGGTATTTGAAGAACTGTTTTATCAAAATACAGACGGAACTCTGGCAAAATTTTTATAAAATTTGCGGAGAAATAAAATGAACCAAAAAAAATTTTAACTAGTTTTAATGTTAATTAAATGTTCTAATTAACTATTAGAAAATGCTCACCAGTTAACAAAAGTAAGAAAATTGTTTTAAAATCCCTTGTAGGGTACTTAATGAGTTATCAGTAGGTGAAGTGCAGTAGTTTATTAGGTATTCTACTGGATCATGTTATGCCTTACAGAGGGGTAAGGTGTGACATGTTTTAGTGGTATCAGAGCAAAATTTTTAAAGTATGTTTTAACCTATGAATTTGTGTCTTTCCTTGTTAAGTACAACTGCTCAATGTCCATATTTATTACATACAGTGCATTACATCATGAATATGAACTAACGGAGAGAAATCTCCTTGTATTACTTGTTCAGGAGATACCCTAACTTCAGACTGAGATGGAAGAAGGGGATCGCTCAGTTGAGCAGTCTGTTGAAGCTGAGACACAAGGGAAAGCCCCAGCTTTACCGAATGTCAGTGGGTCAGAAGCACCAGCCCCATAAATGCCGCAGTTTCCTGCACAGTTCGCACAGCAAATGGAGGTAATGTTTCAACAAATGGCTGGGGATATGCCTGCTCAAGCTCCACCTCAGACACCTGTGGCACAACCACTGCCTCTAGCCAGACAGTACGATAAATTATTGAAGTATGGGGCTACAGAATTTAAGGGTACAGTTGACCCTTTAGAGGCAGAGCAATGGCTTAAAAGAATGGACAGAGTATTTAAGAAGCTGCATTGCCAAGATGAACTAAAGTTTGAGTATTCTGTGTCTCTACTGCAAGGGGATGCGTATGATTGGTGGAAGACCATCCCCCACTGCTTGGCTGAACTACCAGTGTTAACCTGGGATGACTTCATTAGAGAGTTCAAACAGAAATACATCCCAGATGCATATGTTAATCAGAAGTTACAAGAGTTTCTGAGTCTAAAATAAGGCAACAGAACAGTGGCAGAGTATAAGAGGGAGTTCTCCCGCTTAAGTCATTATGCTGGGAGTCTCCTTTCCACCAGCAAGGCAAGGTGTAAGAGATTTGAGATAGGTTTAAAGCCCAGTATAAGAATGCAAGTTGTGGGATTCCGACAAAGTAACTTCTCATAACTCATGTCTTAAGCACTTGAGCTAGAAAGGATTGAATCAGAGGCGACCCCGATAAAAGAAAAATCAGAGAAAGCTGAGAAATTAGAGAAAGACAAGGGGAAAAAATCAGTTGAACAGAGTTCTGGTGATACTTCTGGAAAGAAAAAGAAGTTTAGTGGACCCAGCAGGGGTCGAGGTGGAAGATTTGCTAGGGGCAGATTTTCCGAACAGAGACCCCTTGGTCTGGTCAGCAGTCGAGCAGGGGTTCACATTCTGCTCGCCCCTATGAGACTTGTGGCAAGATTCATGGGGGGGGGGGGAGTGTTATTGGGCCACTGGAGCCTGCTTTAACTGTGGAGGCAAGGGTCATTTAGCAAGAGACTGCACTAGTGCTCCGTCTCCGAGATATGGTCCAGCTCCTACTACTGCCAAGGGATCTATTCAGAGTCCTGCTCCCAGAGGTTCATAATCTATTGGCAGAGGAAGAGGCAGAGGTAGAGGCACTACTTCAGGCAGTCAGGGTATGGTTGGTCAGTCGACACAAGGGAGTGCTTCAGCCAGAGTCTACACAATGAGATAGCGAGAAGAGGCTAAGACTTCCGATGTGGTAGTTGGTACATTCTCTATCTCTGATTAAAATGTGTTTGTGTTGTTTGATCCAGGTTCAACCCATTCATATGTTAGTGCTAGCATAGTCAGTTCACTTGCTGTTCCATGTGTGCAAATGGGTTTCGAAGTGCTAGTAACTAGTCCGTTAGGACAAGAGGTTCGGGTCAACAGAATTTATAGAGACTGTCCTTTGGTAATCCAAGGACATGTTTTCCTGTCAGACTTGATTGAAATACCCTTAAGAGAGTACGATATCATCTTCGGCATGGATTGGTTAGCTAAGCATCACGCTATGATTGACTGTAGACTGAAGACAGTCACTTTTGGTCTCTCTTTGTACGGTAATGTGGTAATATATGGGGAGAGGTATTTACTGCCATCAAACATCATTTCGGCTGCACTAGCCAGAAGGATGATCAGAAAGGGGTGTGAAGCATATTTGGCACATGTGATAGACACCCAAGTGGGAAGTCCAGCACTAAGGAACATCCCTACTGTATGTGATTTTCCGGATGTATTTCCTGATGAATTGCCAGGATTACCTCCAGAAAGAGAGGTGCAGTTTGAGATTGATGTTATGCCTGGTGTGGACCCAATCTCCATAATGCCATATAAAATGGCACCTGCAGAATTGAAAGAGTTGAAAGTGCAATTACAAGAATTGCTTGATAAGGGCTTTATCGGCCCTAGTGTGTCACCTTGGGGAGCACCAGTGTTGTTTGTAAAGAAGAAAGATGGCACTCTCCGGTTATGCATTGACTATCGACAGTTGAATAAGGTGACAATAAAGAATATATATCCATTGTCCTGCATTGATGACTTGTTTGATCAGTTGAGGGGTGCAGCTGTGTTCTCCAAAATTGACCTGAGATCAGGTTATTATTAGCTAAAAGTACAGAGTATTCCTAAAACTGCCTTCAGAACCCGCTATGGCCATTATGAGTTCCTAGTTATGCCATTCGGGTTAACTAATACTCCGGCTGCTTTTATGGATCTGATGAACACTATCTTCAGACCATACCTGAACCAGTTTGTTGTGGTATTCATAGATGATATATTGGTTTATTCGAGGAATGCAGAAGAGCATGATAGACATCTGCGGATTGTACTGCAAACTTTGAGGGAGAAACAACTATATGCCAAATTGTCGAAGTGTGAATTTTGGCTGAAGGAAATATCCTTTTTGGGGCATGTAGTATCAGAAGAGGGCATCAAGGTAGATCCAAGTAAGATTGAAGCTGTCCTTAATTGGTGGCCACCCAGAAATGTCACAGAGATTCATAGTTTTCAGGGTTTAGCTGGATACTACCGTAGATTTGTAAAGAGATTCTCCATGTTGGCATCTCCATTGACCAAGCTGCTTAGAAAAGATGTGAAATTTCAGTGGATGGATAAATGCCAACAAAGTTTTGATGAATTGAAGAAATGTTTGATTGAAGCTCTAGTCCTGACTTTACCTACCCTGGGTAAAGAATACACAGTTTACAGTGATGCTTCTCACAATGAGTTTGGCTATGTATTGATGCAAGATCGTAATGTCATTGCCTATGCATCACGCCAGCTAAAACTGCATAAGAGGAATTATCCAACACATGACTTGGAGCTTGCAACTATTGTGTTTGCTCTTAAGATCTGGCGACACTATTTATATGGGGAAAAGTGTTACATTTACACAGATCATAAGAGTTTGAAGTATTTGGGCACCCAAAAAGAGCTGAATTTGAGACAGAGGAGATGGTTAGAATTGATAAAAGACTATGATTATCTGATAGACTATCAGCCAGGGAAAGCTAATATTGTGGCTGATGCCTTAAGTCGCAAGACCATGGCAAGTCTACGGGTTACTCCTTTGTCTTTGGTACATGAGTTAAGATTATTGCATGCCAGCTTATAGATTAATGATGATGGGCAAATAGTAGTTGCATGGCATGTACAGCCAGTGTTGATTGATCAGATCAGTATGGCTGCTCGGAATGATGAAAGATATCAGAAATTATTGGAAGAAGTCCGGCAGGGCAAGAAACTAGAATTCTCAATTAGAGATGATGGTTTACTGCTACACCAGGGCAGAATATGTGTTCCTAATGATGTTGATTTGAGGCAAATCATTTTGAAGGAAGCACATGAGTCTCCTTTTGCCATGCACCCTGGTGGCACAAAAATGTATAGAGGGCTAAAGGAGCATTACTGGTGGATAGGTATGAAAAGAGATATGGAAGAATTTGTTTCCAAATGCCTAACTTGTCATCAAGTAAAGGCAGAGCATCAAGTAATCGTCGAGTTGTTACATCCACTACCAGTACCAGAATGGAAATGGGAGAGAAAAACAATGGATTTTGTGATGGGACTTCCGAGGACACAGAAGAGTCATGATGCAGTATGGGTTATTGTTGATAGGCTAACCAAGTCTACTCACGTTCTGCCAGTCCGAATGGACTACAGTTTAGACAGATTGGCCAGGTTATACATCGATGAGATTGTGAGACTGCATGGAGTGCCAATATCCATTGTATGAGACAGAGATCCTAGGTTCACTTCTAGATTTTGGGGTAGTCTTCAGAGAGCCCTAGGAACTAGATTGAACTTCAGTACTGCATTCCACCCACAGACAGATGGCCAGTCTGAGAGGGTAATTCAGATCTTGGAGGACATGCTACGGGCTTGTGTGATTGAATTTGAGGGCAGTTGGGATACACACTTGCCTTTGATTGAGTTTGCTTACAACAACAGTTACCAGTCAAGCATTGGGATGCCTCTATATGAAGCTTTGTATGGCATAAAATATAGAACCCCGTTATGTTGGGATGACGTGAGTGAAAGAAAGATTATTGGACCTCAGCAAACTGAGGAGAAGATCAAGGTGATCAGAGATCGACTTAAGACTGCATCAGACCGTCAGAAGTCCTACATTAATCTGAAGAGAAGGGATATTGAGTATGCAGTGGGTGTGAAAGTTTTCCTCAAGGTATCTCCTTGGAAGAGAATTATGAGATTCGGCAGAAAGGGGAAACTGAGTCCTCGTTTCATTGGGCCATATGAAGTTCTGGAAAGAGTGGATCCTTTGGCTTATCATTTGGCACTACGTCCAGAGTTAGAGAAGATACATAATGTCTTCCATGTGTCTATGTTAAGGAGGCATCGATTAGACCTATCTCATGTACTACCAGTAGAGGAAATTGAAGTAAATCCAGACTTCACATATGAAGAAGAACCCATAGTGATTCTGGCTTATAAGGTAAGGCAGCTACGGAACAAGCAGATACCATTGGTAAAAGTGCTGTGGAACCATCATTCGGGCCAGGAGGCTACTTGAGAACGAGAGGAGAACATGAGGAGACAGCACCCACAGCTGTTCAGAGATTAATACCAGGTAAAATTTTGAGATGAAATTTATTTTAAGGCGGGGGGGGGGGGGGGGGGGGAATTTTAACACCCCTATTTGCATAGCCTGGTATATTTCATTGTTCCGGTGACCGGTGTCGATCTGGACAATTAAGGGAATTAGAACCACACTTAAGACAACTAGAGAAGCCATAAACACAAATAATTAGTAATGTTCAATTAGTTAAGTATAAATAAGAAAAACAGAACATAAGAAGTTAAACGAGCCGAGAGTCACAGCAATGGGTGACCTTCTCGGGAAGGACTATGAAGTTGTTTTAAACTCAAATTTCGAACCATAAAATGTGACGCTGCGGTCCTTAGGACCATTACGAACACAATGGAAAAGAGAAAATCACGAAAAAGAACCGTTAAGCCAGTCAAATAATTAGGTCAGGGAGCCGAAAGAAATATTGAATTATTTGCAAATCGGGATGAACTGGCAAGGGGCAATTTGGTCAATTGACCCTGAGAGCTGACTCCTGACCTAACTGTCAAATAAAATTGGAGAAAAGAAAATTTTGGAATCGAGAATTAAATTAAAGAATTAATAGAAAAATTAAAAAAAAAGAAAATAAAAAAGTTAAAAGGGTGATGACATCATGTATGATGCCATAAAAATAAGAATTTGTGAATTTAATTAATTAGATTTTTGGTCTTTCATAAGACATAAAAGAAGCATAAGGAAAAGGAAAAAAAAAAAAAAAGAGAAAACTTATCTCTCAACCCGTCACTCACCTCTCTCTCTCCCTCACCCTCACTTTCCTCCATCAACAAGCTTTTAAAGCTTGAAAAATTTAGTTCTTCCCCCACAAATTTCAACCCTAAATCTTAAAAAGCTTCTAAGTTACCCTAGAGAAGAAGATTGAAGAAGAATAGGATGGAAGAAAGTGAAGAGTGGATTAGCTTGGAAATCTCACAAGAGAGGTAATTTAATTTAATCTTTTTCTTTAGTTTAATTAAGTGAAGTTGAGTTGAAATTTCATATGAAATGGAAGAATTGATGCTTGTATGGAAATATTGAATTTTTGGCAGCCATGGAAGTTTATGGAATTGATGTGTTTTGATTTAATTAAACATGCCTTCTAGCTTGATTAGTAATGCTTATATGATGTATAGGTTGAGGTTGCCTTGAATTGCTTAGAATTGAGAAGTTAAAAATTTAGGGTTCTTGGCACCTAGGGTTTGGGGAGAAAAATTTGTGAATGAACCATATGATGTAGTTAACCTTATTTGAGTTGAGAAATGGTTATTTGTGACCTAATGAAGAGTGTTAGAGGTGTTGGAATCAAAGCCAAATTTTGATGGAGTATGGTCATGCTGCTGGCAGCATGACCAAAATTCCTTTGAGGGACCAAAAATGAAATTTTACAAGTCCAATTGGTATGGGACATATTGGGAATGAAAATAGGCACTAAATGACACAATTTTCATTTAGGAAGCATGTACAAATAGTGACCAAAACCTAGTGAACAAATTGACCAAACTTGAAAAATCACAGTCTGCCTCTGTACAAACTGACCAAATGAATAGTGTTTGTTCATTTAGTCATAACTTGAGCTAGAAAGGTCAAAATGACCTGAAATTTTACCAATAGTTAAATGAGATATAGACCTAAAACTTTCATGAAGAACACAAACCCAAATTCTGCCAGCAACCAAGTCATTTGGCCACCCCAAGTTGGTGACCCAAAACTACCAGCACCAAAAATTGCCCAGAATTCTGGGTTGTGTCTAATCCGGCAGCCATGGTTCAAATAGCTATAACTTGAGCTACAAAACTCCAATTGGAGTGATTCAAAAAGGAGAATAAACTTAAGGCAATAGGGAACATTTTCTATGAAGGAACTTCTGCCAAATTCCAATAGAAAAGTGACCAATGGAACAGTGCAACCTTAGACACCAAAACTAAAAATTTATCAAATTTGCTTAAAAGACTTAGAATTTGAATAAACAACCAAAACCAACAAATTTAGTAACCAAAATGTGGTATGTGGGTGAAGTTTAAATTCCCGTACCTATTAAGCCTTAGAAAGTCAACAATTTGACTTGAATAGTGTAGTAAATAGTAACCCCGAAACACAAAATTTCAAGAACATGGAGTTTAGCACATTAGAGCTAAGTAAAAGTGAAGTTAAATTTATTTTTGGATTTATGATAAGTTATGGTACTGAAACACTATAAAATTATGTGTTTGAGTTGAAAAGAATACCGAGAAAGAACCCGAGGAACCGAGTCAAGGCCAAGAGGTGACTCGCTTGAGGTTTGTGCACAACATCACTATGCTTTAAAATTCATTGATAAAGTGAATGAAATATGTAATTTACTTTTACCTTGAATTGTTGAAAGTTTATTTGTGACATTATTTATGATGTTTTAATTTAAATTGTGAAAGTTATTGTGTATATTTGAAATAACAATGTTTAGCAAATTGTTAAGATAAGTTTTGAAACCACAGTGTCATGATCATATATTTGAACACCTCACTAGCATGACTAGTGGGGGTAATTAGTTTCGAATTTTAATTCCTTCTCTGGAGAAGTGTTGAGGTGTGCCAATAGAAGAGGATGTGAATGGATATCCATATATTTGAGTGAGCTAGCCTTGTGATGTGATTTCTCTTTAGCCTCTGGCTATTGAGATTCTATTTGTTTCGAATGGCATGATCTAACTGTGGGTTTTATGAAATGTGATTTGATACTTCAAAATGAAATTGTTTGGTATTAAAATCTCATAATGCATGATTTGTATTTAATTCTCATGTTCAGTCAAATTTTTGAATAAATGTGATTTAAGTTCTGCATAAAGATTATTTTAGTATATTGTGCACCACTGAGTCCTAGTACTCAACGATAGCTTTTATTGTTGTCGCAGATATAGAGACCAGAGGAGCAGCAGACTGAGCTGCTAAGGATTGAGGATTTATCAGCTTGAAGCTATCGGGTATAATTTATACCCTGCCTGTAAATATTTATTTTGATGTATGTATTGCACATAAATGTATGGACATGTAAATCGGTCATGAGCAGTTTGTATAAAGTTTGTATAAAGTTGTAATAAAATTTAGTTTGAATTTTCATACTGTGGGGTGTCACACCTTACCCCTTTGTAAGGCATAACATGATCCCGTAGAATACTTGATGAACAAACTAACTTCACCTACCGATATTTCATTAAGTACACTACAAGGGATTTTGAAACTATTTTCTTACATTTTGGAAATGGTGAGCATTTTGGTAGGAATTAAAAACCATTTATTCAAAGTTTAAATACTAGTAAAAATTTTTGTCCATTTAAATTTTGCCGCAAATTTTATAAAAATTTTGACAGAGTTCCGTTTGTAATTGGAGAAAACAGTTCTTCAAATACCTGGGAAAAACACTTCCAAAAATTTTTTACAACTCCCAACCTTCAATATATCTCAATCAACTCAATTCAACGCACTTCAAAATAATTTCACAATACAAATCAAGATTTATCATTTCAAAATATTTAATATCTCCAATCACAAAGCATAAAGTAAGAAATTCATAAGTATAAATATTAATTTATAGAAGGAAATCCAAAAAATAATATTTTTACAATTTATTTACAACTGCTCAACTTACATTGATACATACAACATTTCTATATTTACATCAAAATTATCTACAAGGGTATAAAATAATACCCGTACAAAATGATCGATGTGGTCCACAATTCAATAGCAGCTCACTCTGCTGCTTTCTCCTTGCTCTTATCTGCGACAGCAAAATAAGCTATCGCTGAGTATAAAAAAACTCAGTGGTGCACAATAAAAATTTAAATGCAATACATAAATCATTCACTGGTGAAACACAATTTAAATATTTCTCAAATTAATAATGCTCATAATAACACAATTTAGTCAAACAATTTCATAAACACAGTGTTGCCAAAGTCATACACAACTTAAGCCATGACACAAAATTTTCGATCAATGCCGTGTTGTACACCACGACAAAGCATTCTCAACCCCATTAATCGAAATCAATGAGGGAGGTGGCTAGCTAGCTAATGAGTACTCATCCGATCTCAACCTCAACTGGCAAGCCAGAGAGGGAGGAAAATAAACGATCTCGACCCCATAAATGGAGGAGGAATAATGTGATACTGTCATGCTAAGTGTGAACATAAAATCAATTCAAAACAATTTATTCAAACAATTTATGAGAAATCTGATCAATTTCCAAAGTCACATTTACGATTATAAAATGGCAACACAGTACATAATTAATCAAAGAAGTCAAATTTTTAAGATTAAAATATTTAAACAATTATTATTGTGCACAAACCTGACGTGAGTCGCCTTTAGGCCTTGACTCAGTCTCTTCGAGTTTCCAAGTCTTTTTCAGCTGAAACACACAATTTCACAGTGTTTCAGTACCATAACTTAGCATAAATCCAAAAATAAATTTCACTTCATTTTTACCTAGCTTTAATGTACTAATTTCGACGTTCTCGAAGTTTTTGTGTTTCGGGTTACTATTCACTACACTATTCAAGTCAAATTGTTGACTTTTTAAGGCTTAATAGGTATGGGAACTCCAACTTCACCCACATACCACATTTTGGTCATTAAATTTGTTGGTTTTGGTTATTTTCTCAAAACTAAGTCCTTTTGGCCAAATTGTCAAATTTTCAGTTTTGGTGCTCTAAGTTGCACTGTTCCATTAGTCAATCTACTGTTGGAATTTGGTAAACCTTTCTTCATAGAAAATGTTCCTTATTGTCTTAAGTTTATTCTCATTGTTGGATCACCTCAATTGGAGTTTTGTAGCTCAAGTTATGGCCATTTGAACTAGGGCTGCCGGATTGAAAACAACCCAGATTTTCTGGGCAATTCTGGTGCTGGCAGATTTGAGTCACCAACTTGGGGTGGCCAAATGGCTTGGTTGCTGGCAGAGTTTGGACTTGTGTTCTTCATGAAAATTTCAGGTCTATATCTCATCTAACCTCTGGTAAAAGTTCAGGTCATTTTGACCTGCCTAGCTCGAGTTATGACCAAATGAACAAATACTGTTCATTTGGTCAGTTTGTACAGCGGCAGACTGCTCTTATTCAACTTTGGTCAATTTGTTCACTAGGTTTTGGTCAGTTTTTGGGCATGGTTCCTAAATGAAAATTGTGTCATTTTATGTCTATTTTCATCCTCAATTGGTATCATATCAATTGGACTTGTAAAATTTCAGTTTTGGTCCTTCAAAGTTGACTTGGTCATGCTGCCAGCAGCATGACCATTCAAGCTCCGAATTTGGCTTCACTTCCAACAATTCAAACACAACTCATTTGGTCACAATTGACCATTTTTCACTTCACAATAGGTCAAACATGCCATTTACTCATTTCTTGCATTTTTGGTTCACAAACCCTAAGTCCCAAAACCCTAACTCACTTAATTGTTGCAATTAACTAAATTCAAAGCTCTCAACCATAATCAATCAACTAAATAAGGTTTTTAAACTCATTCAAACCCATTAAATTCATGCAAATCATGGTCCCCTTCAAGCTGGCAGAAAATTGAATAGTGGTCCTTCCCCTATATTTTCATTTCATTTAATTAATTCTAAGCTCATTTCAACAACTAATGATGCATTTAAAGAAATAAATTGTAAGTTAGCACACTAACCTTTCTTAGATCTTCAAAACCCTATCTTTAACTCTTCTTTCTTCTTGTAATCTTCTTCTCAAGTTGCAATAACAAGCTCTAGTGAAGTTTTTAGGGGATTTATTAAGGTTGAGTGGAGGAATTAAAGCTTAAGTGCAAGCTTTAATGGAGGATTAGCAATGGTGAAATGAAGGAAAGAGTGAGGCGGGACCAAGGAGAAGAAGAAGAGATTTTTCTTTTTTTTTTTTTCTTTTGTTTTCTTTTATCAATTTTGCTTATGGAAGACCACAAAATCTAATTTAATAAATATTTAATTAATTTAGTTATGGCATCATGCATGAGGTCATGCATGATGTCATCACCTTTTTACTTTTTGATTTTCCTCTCTTTTTTTTATTTTTTTTTCTATTAGTTCTTTAATTTAATTCTCGATTCTGAAATTTTCTTTTCTATGATTTTATTTGACAGTTAGGTCAGGAGTCAGCTCTCGAGGTCAATTGACTAAATTGGCCCTCGCCGGTTCATCCCGGTTTGCAAATAATTCCATATTTCTTTCGACTCCCTAACCTAATTATTTGACTGGCTTAACAGTTCTTTTTCGTGATTTTCTCTTTTCCACTGTTTTCATAATGGTCCTAAGGACCGCAGCGTCACATTTTACGGTTCAAAATTTGAGTTTAAAATGACTTCACAGTCGTTCCCAAGGAGATCACCCGTCGTTGTGACTCTCGGCTCGTTTAACTTCTTATGTTTTGTTTTTCCTATTTATACTTAACTAATTGAATATTACTAATTTTTTGTGTTTATGGTTTCTTTAGTTATCTTAAGTATGGTTCTAATCCCCTTAATTGTCTGGACCGACACCGGTCACCGGAACAGTGAAATCTACCAGGCTATGCAAACGGGGGTGTTACAATTCTCCCCCCCTTAAAATAAATTTCGTCTCGAAATTTTTACCTGGTATCAATCTTTGAACAGCTGTGGGTGTTGTCTCCTCATGTCCTCCTCTCGTTCCCAAGTAGCCTCTTAGCCCAAATGATAGTTCCACAGCACTTTTACCAACAGTATCTGCTTGTTCCGTAGCTGCTTCACCTCATAAGCAAGAATCTTTATGGGTTCTTCTTCATATGTGAGGTTTGGATTCACTTCAATTTCTTCTACTGGTAGTACATGAGATGGGTCTGATCGATACCTCCTCAACATAGACACATGGAAGACATTATGTATCTTCTCCAACTCTGGAGGTAGTGCCAAACGATAAGCCAAAGGACCCACTCTTTCCAATACCTCATATGGCCCGATAAAACGAGGACTTAGTTTCCCCTTTTTGCCGAATCTCATAATCCTCTTCCAAGGAGAAACCTTGAGGAAAACTTTCTCACCCACTGTATACTCAGTATCCCTTCTTCTCAAATCAATATAGGACTTCTGACGGTCTGATGCAGCTTTAAGTCGATCTTTGATCACCCTGATTTTCTCTTCAGTCTGTTGAACAATTTCGGGTCCATTCATTTTTCTTTTACCCACGTCATCACAACATAACAGGGTTCTACATTTTCTGCCATACAAAGCTTCATATGGAGGCATCCCAATGCTTGATTGGTAGCTGTTGTTGTAAGCAAACTCAATCAAAGGCAAGTGTGTATCCCAACTACCCTCAAACTCAATCACACAAGCTCGTAGCATGTCCTCCAAGATCTAAATTACCCTCTCAGACTGGCCATCTGTCTGTGGGTGGAATGTCATATTGAAGTTCAATCTAGTTCCTAGGGCTCTCTGAAGACTACTCCAGAATCTAGAAGTGAACCTAGGATCTCTATCTGATACGATAGATACTGGCACTCCATGAAGTCTCACAATCTCATTAATGTACAACCTGGCCAATCTATCTAGATTGTAGTCCATTCGGACTGGCAGAAAATGAGCAGACTTAGTTAGTCTGTCGACAATGACCCACACTGCATCATGACTCTTATGTGTCCTCGGAAGTCCCAATACAAAATCCATAGTTATTCTTTCCCATTTCCATTCTGGCACTGACAGTGGATGTAATAACCCAGTTGGTACTTGATGCTCTACCTTTACTTGCTGACAAGTTAGGCATTTGGATACAAACTCTGCCACATCTCTTTTTAAACCCATCCACCAGTAATGCTCCTTTAGCCCTCTGTACATTTTTATACCACCAGGGTGCATAGCAAAAGGAGACTCATGTGTTTCCTTCAAAATGATCTGCCTCAAATCAACATCATTAGGAACACATTTTCTACCCTGGTGTAGCAATAGACCATCATCTCTGATTGAGAACTCTGGTTTCTTGCCCTGCCGAACTTCTTTCAACAGCTTCTGATACTTTTCATCATTCTGAGCAGCCATTCTGATCTGATCAATTAACACTGGCTGTACATGCCATGCAACTGCTGTCTGCCCCTCATCATTAATTTCTAAGCTGGCATGCAGTGACCTTAACTCATGCACCAAAGACAAAGGAATAACTTGTAGACTTGCCATAGTCTTGCGACTTAGGGCATCAGCCACAACATTAGCTTTCCCTGGCTGATAGTCTATCAAACAATTATAGTCTTTTATCAATTTTAACCATCTCCTCTGTCTCAAATTCAACTCTTTCTGGGTGCCCAAATACTTCAAACTCTTATGATCTATGTAGATACAGCACTTCTCCCCATACAAATAATGTCTCCAGATCTTAAGAGCAAACACAATAGCTGCAAGCTCCAAATCATGTGTTGGATAATTCCTCTCATGCGGTTTTAGCTGGCGTGATGCATAGGCAATAACATTTCGATCTTGCATCAACACACAACCTAACCCATTGTGAGAAGCATTGCTGTAAACTGTATATTCTTTAACCGGTGAAGGTAAAGTCAAGACTGGAGCCTCTGTCAAACATCTTTTCAATTCATCAAAACTTTATTGGCATTTGTCCGTCCACTGAAATTTCACATCCTTTCTAAGTAGCTTGGTCAATGGAGATGCCAACATAGAGAATCCCTTCACAAATCGATGGTAGTATCCAGCTAACCCCAGGAAACTGCGAATCTCTGTGACATTTCTGGGTGGCTTCCAATTAAGGACAGCTTCAATCTTGCTAGGATCTACCTTAATACCCTCTGCTGATACTATGTGCCCCAAAAAGGATATCTCCTTCAGCCAAAATTCACATTTCGATAATTTGGCATATAGTTGTTTCTCCCTCAAAGTCTGTAGTACAATCCGCAGATGTCTATCATGCTCTTCTGCATTCCTCGAATAGACCAATATATCATCAATAAATACCACAACAAATTGGTCGAGATATGGTCTGAAGATAGTGTTCATCAGATCCATAAAAGCAGCCGGAGCATTAGTTAACCCGAATGGCATGACCAAGAACTCATAATGGCCATAGCGGGTTCTGAAGGCAGTTTTAGGAATACTCTGCTCTTGTACTTTCAGCTGATAATAACCTGATCTCAGGTCAATTTTGGAGAACACAACTGCACCCCTCAACTGATCAAATAAGTCATCAATGTGTGGCAATGGGTATCTGTTCTTTATTGTCACCTTATTCAACTGCCGATAGTCAATCCATAACCGGAGAGTGCCATCCTTCTTCTTTACAAACAACACCGGCGCTCCCCAAGGTGACACACTAGGGCGAATAAAGCCCTTATCAAGCAACTCTTGCAACTGTACTTTCAATTCCTTTAGTTATGCTGGTGTCATTCTGTATGGTGTTATGGAGATTGGGTCCACACCAGGCATAACATCAATTTCAAACTGCACTTCTCTTTCTGAAGGTAATCCTGGCAATTCATCAGGAAACACATCTGGAAAGTCACATACAGTAGGAATGTCCCTCAGTGCTGGACTCCCCACTTGGGTGTCTATCAAATGTGCCAAGTACGCCTCACACCCTTTCTAATCATTTTCCTGGCCAGTGCAGCTAAAATGATTTTTGAAGGTAATAACTGTCTCTCCCCATGTATTACTACATCACCATACTGAGGAAGACCAAAAGTGATCTTGATCTCTGATCCAATCATGGCGTGATGCCTGGCTAACCAATCCATGCCCAAGATAATGTCATAATCTCTGAAGGGCATTTCAATTAAATCAGACAAAAAGGTGTGTCCTTGGATAACCAAAGGACAGTCGCTATATAGCCTATTTACCTTGACCTCCTGGCCTGATGGACTAGTTACTAGCACATCATAATCCATTGGTACACACTGAATAGCAGTAGAACACATCACACTAGCACTAACATATGAATGTGTGGAGCTAAGATCAAATAACACATGCACATCTTGGTCAAGGATGGAAAAATTACCAGCTACAACATCTAATGTTTCAGCCTCCTCCCTCTGACGCATGGTATACACTCTGACTGGTGCACCACTGGGTGCTGGCTGGTTAACAGTGCTTTGACTTCCAGGAGTGTTACCAGGACCCCTACCTCTGCCTCTACCTCTAGCAGCTGACTGTGACCCTCTAGGTGCAGAGACTTGGGCTGATCCTTCGGATGTAGCAAAAGATCCAGATCAGCGCAGACTAGTACAATCTTTAGCGAAGTGTCCGCTTCCTCCATAGTTAAAACATGCTCCGGTGGCCTTGAAGCAAACCCCACTATGAGTTTTACCACAAGTTTCACACTGCCGGACTGATAGAACTCCTCGAGAAGCTTGTTGGGTCGGCTGACTAAACCGGGGTGGTCTTTGGCCAGAAAATCTGCCTCTGCCGGATCTACGGGAGCTGGATCCCCCAAACTGTTTCCTCTTGCCAGAACCAATTTCAGATGCTTGTCCAGCAGTCTTTTCAGCCTTCTCTTTCTCTTGTGAACCCTTCTTCACTGCCCCTTCAGATTCTATCCTCTCTAGTTCTAAGGCCTGTGAGATCAATTCAGCAAAATTCTGATGTCGAAAACCCATGACTTGCATTCTCAAATTCGGCCTTAATCCGGACTCAAATCTCTTGCATCTGTCTCTGGGGGTGGAGACTAAGCTTCCAACATAGTGGCTTAGCCTTGAGAAGTCTCTCTCATATTCTGCTATGGTTCTGTCCCCTTATTTCAAACTCAAGAATTCTTGTAATTTCTTATCTACATATGCATCAGGAACCCATTTCTGCCTGAATTCCCTCAGAAAGTCTGTCCATGTTAGCACAGGTGGCTCAACCAGGCTGTGAGGGATGGTCTTCCACCATCCATATGCATCCCCTTGTAACAAGGAAACAGAATACTCGAACTTCATCTCTTCCATACACTGCAGTTTTCTGTAAACTCGTTCCATTCTTTCTAACCACTATTCTGCCTCCAGTGGATCCACAGTGCCTTTAAACTCAGTGGCCCCAAATTTCATCAATTTTTCATATTGCCGAGCTGAGGGCTGTGGTTGTGCTACAGGTACTGGCATCTGAGCTTGGGGTGGCACATTACCCGCCATTTGCTGGAAGAACGCAGCCATCTGCTGTACAAATTGAGCAGGGAACTGTGGTGCTGGAGCAGGAGCTAGAGTGGCTGACCCACTCACGTTCTGGAGTGCTGGGGCTTCCCCTTGAATGCCAGCCTCAACAGATTATTCTTCGGAATGATCTCCTCCTTCCATTCCGTTTTCTCAAAATTTTCTACTTCCTGAGATCAAACACAAGGAGGTTGACCTCCGTTAGTGCATATTCATGATGTAAATATGTCATATGTATCAATTAAAGACACTTGAGCAGTTGTACTTATCAAAGAAATATTCACATGCATAGTCAAAATTTATTGAAAAACCATGCTCTGATACCACTAAAACATGTCACACCTTACCCCTCTGTAAGGCATAACATGATCCCATAGAATACTTGATGAACTACCGAACTTCACCTACCGATATTTCATTAAGTACACTACAAGGGATTTTGAAACCATTTTCTTACATTTTGGAAGTGGTGATCATTTTGGTAGGAATTAAAAATCATTTATTCAAAGTTTAAATACTAGTAAAAATTTTTGTCCATTTAAAATTTTTTGTCCTATTTATACTTAACTAATTGAATATTACTAATTTTTTGTGTTTATGGTTTCTCTAGTTGTCTTAAGTATGGTTCTAATCCCCTTAATTGTCCGGACCGACACCGGTCACCGGAACAATGAAATCTACCAGGCTATGCAAACGGGGGTGTTACATGGGGGATGGTCTTCCACCAATCATACACATTCCCTTGCAGTAGAGACACAGAGTATTCAAACTTCAGTTCATCTTGACAATGCAGCTTCTTAAATACTCTATCCATCCTTTCAAGCCATTGTTCTACCTCTAAAGGGTCCACTGTACCCTTAAATTCTGCAGCCCCATACTTCAATAATTTAACATACTGTCTGGCTGGAGGCAGTGGTTGTGCCACAGGTGTTTGGGGTGGAGCTTGAGCAGGCATACCCCCAGCCATTTGTTGAAACATCACAGCCATCTGCTATGAGAACTATGCAGGGAACTGCGGCATATATGGGGCTGGTGCTACTGACCCACTAACATTCGGTAAAGCTGGGGCTTCCCCTTATGCTTCAGCTTCAACAGACTACTCAATTGAGCAATCCCCTTCTTCCATCTCAATCTGAAGTTAGGGTATCTCCTGAACAAGTAACACAAGGAGATTTCCCTCTGTTAGTTCATATTCATGATGTAATGCACTGTTTGCAACAATTATGGACATTGAGCAGTTGTACTTAACAAGAAAGATACAAATTCTCAAGTTAAAACATACTTCAAAAATTTTGCTCTAATACCACTAAAACATGTCACACCTTACCCCTCTGTAAGGCATAACACAATCCCGTAGAATACCTAATGAACTACCAAACTTTACCTACCGATAACTCATTAAGTACCCTATAAGGGATTTTAAAACAATTTTCTTACTTTTGTTAAGTGGTGAGTGTTTTCTAATAGGTGTTTAAAACATTTAATTCAAATTAAAAACTAGTTAAAACTATTGGCCCATTTTATTTTTTCGCAAATTTTATAAAAATTTTGACAGAGTTTCGTTTATATCTTGAGAAAACAGTTCTTCAAATACCTGTAAAAAGTACTTCCAAAAATTTTTCTGAATCACTACTTCAAATTCTCAGTCAATCTCAAATCTCAAGATTCCACAATCAACATTTCTCAATTTCCAAAATTCAATAATCCTCAAAATACTAGCAATTCATCTTATTCAAATTAAATAAAATAGTTCCACTCATATTTCATTAGAGACAAAATAATTTATACATATACATCATTACAAAATTTACATCAAAGGAAATTCAAACTAAATTTTTATTACAAACTTCATACAAACTTTGTACAAGCTGCTCAAGACCCATTTTACATGTCCATACATTTATGTGCAATACATACATCAAAAGAAATATTTACAGTTAGGGTATAAATTATACCCGAATATTTCAAGCAGATAGATGCTCAATCCTCAGCAGCTTAGTCTACTACTCCTCTAGTCTCTATATCTGCGACAGCAATAAAAGCTATCGCTGAGTACTAGGACTCAGTGGTGCACAATATACTAAAATAATCTTTATGCAGAACTTAAATCACATTTATTCGAAAATTTGACTGAACATGAGAATTAAATACAAATCATGCATTATGAGATTTTACCCAAACAATTTCATTTTGAAGTATCAAATCACATTTCATAAAACCCACAGTTAGATCATGCCATTCGAAACAAATAGAATCTCAATAGCCAGAGGCTAAAGAGAAATCACATCACAAGGCTAGCTAGCTCAAATATATGGATATCCATTCACATCCTCTTCTACTGGCACACCTCAACACTTCTCCAGAGAAGGAATCAAAATTTGAAACTAATTACCCCCACTTGTCGTGCTAGTGATGTGTTCAAATATATGGTCATGGCACTGTGGTTTCAAAACTTATCTTAACAATTTGCTAAACATTGTCATTTCAAATATACACAGTAACTTTCACAATTTAAATCAAAACATCATAAATATTGTCACAAATAAACTTTCAATAATTCAAAGCAAAAGTAAAATACATATTTCATTCACTTTATCCATGAATTTTAAAGCATAGTGATGTTGTGCACAAACCTCAAGCGAGTCGCCTCTTGGCCTTGACTCGGTTCCTCAGGTTCTTTCCCGGTATTTTTTTCAACTGAAACACACAATTTAACAGTGTTTCAGTACCATAACTTAACATAAATCCAAAAATAAATTTAACTTCTCTTTTACCTAGGTCCAACGTGCTAAACTCGACGTTCTTGAAATTTTGTGTTTCAGAGTTACTATTCATTACACTATTCAAGTCAAATTGTTGACTTTCTAAGGCTTAATAGGTATGGGAATTCCAACTTCACACACATACCACATTTTGGTCACTAATTTTGTTGGTTTTGGTTGTTTATTCAAATTCTAGGTCTTTTAAGCAAAATTGAAAATTTTCATTTTCGGTGCCTTAGGTTGCACTGTTCCATTGGTCATTTTACTGTTGGAATTTGTCAAAACTTTCTTCGTAGAAAATGTTTCCTACTGTCTTAAGTTTATTTTCCTTTTTGAATCACTCCAATTGGAGTTTTGTAGCTCAAGTGATGTCCCAAATACGGTTACTGTTCATGCTGCAGATTTTAGTTCTAGCAGATTTATTGATCCAACTTCGTTCAACAATTTGATCAAGTTAAGTCCATAATTTGGTCTAATTTTCTTCATATGAAATGTTCTACTATGTCTTAGGTTTCCATCGGTTCAAAAATCGCTTAAAGCAAAGTTTTCTAGAGAGAGTTATAGCCATTGAAACTTTACTGTTCATATGGTAAATCTGCAGCCATTGAAACTTTACTGTTCATATGGTAAATCTGCAGTTCTGTAGATTCAGTGATCCAACTTTGCTCAGTAATTTGATTGGGATATGGCATAATTTGGGTTGGTATTCTTCATGAAAGTTTTAGGTCTATATCCCATCTAACCACTGGTAAAATTTAAGGTCATTTTGACTTACCTAGCTCAAGTTGACCAAATGAACAAATACTATTCATTTGGTCAATTTATACAGGGCAGCCTGCAATTTTCCAACTTTGGTCAATTTTTTCACTAAGTTTTGATCACTTTTTGAGCATGCTTCCTAAATGAAAATTGTGTCATTTAGTGTCTATTTTCATCCCTAATTGGTCCCATACCAATTGGACTTGTAAAATTTTATTTTTGGTCCCTCAAAGGAATTTTTGGTCATGCTACTGGCACTCCCTCTAAATTTGGCTTTAATTCCAACACTTCTAACACACTTAATTAGGTCACAAATGACCATTTTTCACTTCACATTAGGTCAAATACACCATTTACCACTTCCTCACATTTTTTGTCTCTAAACCCTAATGTCGAAAAACCTAAGTTGCCAATTTCTTGCATTTAGCTACTTTCAAACTCTTTAATCATAACCACTCACTAATTCAAGGTTCATATACCCATTCAATTAAATCAAACCAAGCAAATCCCCCTCCCCCTCATGCTGGCTGAAATTTCAGTTTAGTCCCTCAACAAATTTTTCTTTTCATTTTAAGTTTATTTCTATGTTCTTGATGCTATACATACACTAATTAAACTAAAAATTTGAAGTTTGCATTACTAACCTTAGGTGAAGTCTTTGATCTTCACTTCCTCTAAATTTTCTTCAATTCTTTGATGACAAATCTTCCTCTCAAATGACTAAATCAAGTTTTTGTGAAGCAAGTATGGAAGAAGTTGAGATTTAGTGAGGGTTTCAAAGCTTGAGTGCAAGTTTTAATGGAGTTAGCAATGGTGAGGGAGAGAGAGATGGGAGGCGGCAAGGGATAAGAAGAAAAAGGCTTTTTGATTTTTTTTTTCTTTTCTTTTGTCTTTTTATGTCTTAGGAAGACCCAAAAATCCAATTAATTAAATTCACAAATTCTTATTTTTATGGCATCATGCATGATGTCATGTATGATATCATCACCTTTTTAACTTTTTCATTTTCTCTTCTTTTTTTTTTAGTTCTTTAATTTAATTCTCGATTCTGAAATTTTCTTTTCTTTGATTTTATTTGACAGTTAGGTCAGGAGTCAGCTCTCGGGGTCAATTGACCAAATTGCCCCTCGCCGGTTCATCCCGGTCTGTAATAATTCAATATTTCTTCCGGCTCCCTGACCTAATTATTTGACTGACTTAACAGTTCTTTTTCATGATTTTCTCTTTTCCACTGTGTTCGTAAGGGTCCTAAGGACCGCAGCGTCACATTTTATGGTTCGAAATTCGAGTTTAAAATGACTTAACAGTCCTTCCCGAGACGGTCACCCATCATTGTGACTCTCTGCTCGTTTAACTTCTTACGTTCTGTTTTTCTTATTTATACTTAACTAATTGACAATTACTAATTATTTGTGTTTATGGCTTATCTACTTGTCTTAAGTGTGGTTCTAATCCCCTTAATTGTCTGGACTGACTCCGATCATCGGAATAGTAAAATATACCAGGCTATACAAATAGGGGTGTTACACCCTTCTTAAGGTTAAAGAATTGTTTATGGTTAAAAAAAAAAGGGTTAATGATCGCAAACCAGCGGAAAATAAGCTATAGAATATCGATAGATAAAAGAGTTGTGGAAGTAAAAATTAGAATAGTTTGTGCAAATGTAATAAAGAAAAATTATGAATATTAGTTAAAGTGTTGACTAGAATAGTCAGAGGACCAAATCAAAGTAATATTGAAGTATAGTGGATTTATTAGGGACGATAAGAGTTGCTAAATTACGACTCGAAAGTCAAGTTAAGGAAGAAGATAAGATTGAAGAATAAAATAATTAAAGTTAAGTTGTGAAAAAAAAAAGAAGAAACAAATAGAACAATAAGAAAGGAGAAAAACACTAGATGAGGAATTGCATCAGGGCAAACAACTTACTTAAAACGCGTAACGATATCCCGAACTATTTTATCAAAAAAAAGAAATAAGTTAAACAAAATCAAACAAGATAGTGCAAAATAGCACATAGGCCTTGGTCATAAATGGAGATGGTAAGATAATGGTTATGGACCTATGGCCAAGAAAGAGATGAACAGTTCATATATGACCAACAAGGTCATTAAAAAAAAAAAAAGACTACAAAGGAAAATAATTGCTAAAACACAATAAGAAAAGACTAAAACATTCTAAACTAAACTAAAGGTTGCATCAAATGATCAAGAGATTTGATAAAAAAAGAGTAAAACTGAGTTCTCACCCATAGGATCGTACGAGGTCCTAGAAAGACTGGATCCACTAGCACACAGATTTGCTTACCTCTAAAATCGAAATGAATTTGAATCTAACTTATGACAGAAGCTCATAAGAAACTTGGCACACGAGGTAAGCAATCGATGAGTAAATAGTATTGGTTAAAGTGCTACGGACCATTATTTCGATTATAAAGCTACGTAGAAATGTGAGAAAAACATGAGAAAACAACATGTATGACTATTTGAGGACAGATAGTGGACACAATTTTGAGGACGAAATTATTTTAAGGGGGGGAGAATTATAACACCCCTATTTGCATAGCCTAGTATATTTCACTGTTCCAACGACCGGTGTCGGTCTGGATAATTAAGGGGATTAAGACCACATCTAAGACAACTAGATAAGCCCTAAAAACAAATAATTAGTAATTGTCAAATTATTTAGTATAAATAAGAAAAATAGAACACAAGAAGTTAAATGAGCCGAGAGTCACAGCGATGGGTGACCTTCTCGGGAAGGACTACGAGGTCAATTTAAACTCAAATTTCGAACCATAAAATGTGACGCCGCAGTTCTTAGGACCATTGCGAACACAGTAGAAAAGAGAAAATCACAGTAAAGAATTGTTAAGCAGGTCAAATAATTAGGTCAGGGATCTGGAAGAAATATCAAATAACTAGCAAACCGGATCGAACCAGCGAGGGGCAATTTGGTCAATTCACCCCTAGAGCTGACTCCTGACCTAACTGTCTAATAAAATTAGAGAAAAAAAAATTTTGAGATCAAGAATTAAATTAAAGAACTAATGGAAAAATAAATGCAAAAGAAAAAGAAAATTAAAAAAAGTTTATTATATCACCTTTATGACATTATCATGATGTCAAAACTAATTTTAATTTCCCTACCTAAATTGACCAAGTTAAAAGCAATTTTAAAAGACCTAAAATACCTAAAAAAAGAAAAGAAAAATCATTTTCTTCTTCTTCCACCCAAGTGTACCGCCCCACCTTTCTCTTAAATCACCGTTGTAGCACCACCATGAGAGCTTGAGTTTAAGCTTTCTTTCAACCACTTAAACCCACTTTGACCTCAAAATAATCCATAAAAACTTGTTAGATCAACTTGAGAAAGCTTTAGAGGAAGGAAAGAAAAGAAGAAAGGAAGAGGAAAATTAAAGATTAAACATCAAAGTGAGGTTAGTTCTTTTAATTGAAATTTTAGTTTAATACATGTGTTCTTAGTTTAAGTAAACTAGAAATTAACTTACAATCAAAACAAAACAATTATTGGGGGACCAAAGGGAAATTCGTCCAGCCTATGTAGGGGGTATGATTTGCATGAGTTTGATTGAATTAAAGGTGAACATGAGCTTGAATAAGTTGAGTGATTATGTTTGTATGCTTTGATTTAGTAAAATGTAACAATTTGTGAGTTAGGGTTTTGGACTTAGGGTTTAGGAGATAAAATTTTGAAAATTGGTCAAATGGTGTGTTTGACCTTGTTTGAGTTGAAAATGATCATGTATGACCAATTGTGGCATGTTGGAAGTGTTGGAACCAAATGGAAATTCGGATTGGTTATGGACATTCTACAGGTAGCATGACCAAGGTCCCTTTCAAGGATCAAAACTGAAAATTTACCAACCCAATTGGTGTGAGGCTAATTGGGAATGAAACTAGACACAAAATGACACATTTTTTATTTAGGAATCATGCCCAAAAAGTGACCATAGCATAGTGAACAAATTGACCAAATCCGGATTAAGCAAACTAACCTGTACAAAAAATGACCAACTATTCATTTGGCCATAACTTAGGCTAGGCTGATCCAAAAGACCTGATATTTTACCAGTAGAAAGCTGAGATATAACCCTACAACTGTCATGAAGAACACAAGTCTAAATTATGCCCTTAACCAAGTCATTTAGCCACCAAAAATTAGTGACCTAAAACTGCCAGAACCAAATTAGTGCCCAGAAAATCTGGGTGAGACCAATCTGGCCAGCCATGTTCAAATGGCTATAACTTGAGCTACAAAACTCCAATTAGAGTGATTCAAAAAGGGAAATAAAGTTAAGACAATAAGGAACAATTTCTATGAATAAAACTTAACCAAATTCTAACAGCAACATGACCAATGGAATAGTGCAAAATAGGACACCAAAACTGAAAATTTGAAATTTTGCTTAAAAGACTTAAGCTTTGAGAAAACAACTAAACCAACAAATTAGGTAACCAAAATATGGTATGTGGGTGAAATTAGAATTCTCATACCTATTAAGCATTAGAAAGTCAACAAATTAACTTGAATAGTATCGTGAATAGTAACCCCAAAATACAAATTTTAAAGAACGTTAAGTTTAGAATATTAAAGCTAGGTATAAGTATATTTTAATTTATTTTTGTAGTTATGATAAATTGGGATACTGAAACACTATAAAACTGTGTGTTTTAGTGGAAAAGAATATTAGAAAAGAACCTAAGACATCGAGTCAAGGCCAAGAGGCGACTCATATAAGGTTTGTGCACAACTAACTATTTTGTTACTTTTCACTTCTAAATTGATTTGAACAAGTTTATTTTATGATTTATAATTTTATTGTGTTGAGAATTTTAATTTTTTGAATGAAATTGTATAAATTAAATGTAAATTTTCTTATGCATTTAAGGATTTATTGCATGGTTTTGAGGATTGTAAATTTTAAGTTTGATGTGTTGCCAACCTTGAGCATGAATTTATGATGATTCAATATGTTAATGGTTTGTAAACACTTTGTAAATAGAAATTATTTTGAATATGATTTGAAACCACAGTTGACATGGCAATATATGTTGTGAATTCTCATTAGCTTGTCTAGTGAGATATCTCGTCCACTAGATGGGGTGAGTTCCTTCTTCTCTGGCTTGCCAGTTGGGGAAGAGTTTGAATGAGTACTCATATATACTAGCTAGTCTTTGTTTCTCCCTTTTAGTCTTGGTTATTGGGAGAGTTTGAAATGTCGTGGTGTACAACACGGCATCTATTTGAATTTTAGGTCATGGGTTCAACTGTGTGAATTGTTGGCAACGCCCTTTAAATTATGCATAGTTTGATAAATTATGGTTAAAATAAATAATTTGTCAGTGATTTAAAATATTTTTGTATTGTTTCAGAATTTAAAAGAAATGTAGATAAATAGTTATTATTTGATCAAAATGTCATTCAAATGAATATTTTGCATGAATGAAAATATTTATTTCTGAATGTTGTGAATTTTGAAGAATTTAGAAATTTTAAATTTTTAATTGTTATAATTTGTCAAGCATAACTTGTATTAAGTTTTAAATTATTAGTTTGTGCACCACTAAGTTCACTACTCAGCGATAGCTTTGTATGCTGTCGCAGGTAAAAGGAATAATAAAGCAGCTGAGTAAGATTTCTGAAAAGACATAATGAGACTATCTTCGGGTATATCATAGGTATACCCTTGTACATTAGATTCTGATGTAATTATGAAATTATATGTATGAAATTTCCTTTGAGCAGTTATATCAACTCTTTTGTAATATAATTTTAGACTGTAATCAAATACAAATTATTGTAAGGTTATCTTGATATTTTATGTATTTATAAAGTTTTACACTACTAAATTTTTAATGATCCCATGAATGTAAATATTAATTTTGTTACCTTAATGAGGCGTTTCAATGTTTGATTTAATTGAAACGGTGCATTGAGTTGCTTGTGCTGATAGTGAAATGAGATTGAAGAATGGAGTTGTGTTAAGAAATATATTGGGAGTATCTTCATTTTCAGATTTTGAAGAACTGTTTTCTCAAAATACAGACGACACTCTACCGAAATTTTTGTAAAAATTGCGGAGATTTTAAATATCTAAAAATTTATTTTATGTTTGGACATTAAATAAAGTTTTTTTTTTATATGTGAAAAAATTTTTACCCACCAATTTAAAAATGAATGAAATTGTTTTAAAATCCCTTGTAGTATATTTAATGGGTTATCAGTAGGCAAAGTACGGTAATTCATTAGGTGTACTATGGGAGCATGTTACATCTTACAAGGAGTAGTGACATCCTTTTTGGGGCACATAGTATCAACAAAAGGTATTAAGGTAGATCTTCGCAAGATAGAAGCTGTCCTTAATTGGAGACCACCCTGAAATATCACTGAGATTCGCAGTTTTCTGGGGTTAGCTGGATACTACCGCCGATTTGTGAAAGGATTCTCCATGTTGGCATCTCCATTAACCAAGCTTCTTAAGAAAGATGTGAAATTTCAGTGGACGGATAAATGCCAGCAGAATTTTGATGAATTGAAGAGGTGTTTGACTGAGGCTCCAGTCCTGACTTTACTTACATCGGGTAAAGAATATACAGTTTATAGTAATGTTTCTCACAATGGGTTAGGCTGTGTATTGATGCAAGATCGAAATATCATTGCCTATGCATCACACCAGCTGAAATCGCATGAGAGGAATTATCCAACACATGACTTGGAGCTTGCAGCTATTGTGTTCGCTCTTAAGATCTGGAGACACTACTTGTATGGGGAGAAGTGCTATATCTACACAGATCATAAGAGTTTGAAGTATTTGGGCACCCAGAAAGAGTTGAATTTGAGACAGAGGAAATTGTTAGAGTTGATAAAAGACTATGATTATCTGATAGACTATCAGCCAGGAAAAGCTAATGTTGTGGCTGATGCCTTAAGTCGCAAGACTATGGCAAGTCTATGAGTTACTCCTTTGTCTATGGTACATGAGTTGAGATCATTACATGCTAACTTAGAGATTAATGATGAGGGGCAGACAGTAGTTGCATGGCTTGTACAGCTAGTGTTGATTGATCAGATCAGAATGGCTGCTCAGAATGATTAGAAGTATCAAAAGCTGCTGGAAGAAGTCTGGCAGGGCAAGAAACCAAAATTCTCAATTAGAGATGATGGTCTACTGTTTCACTAGGGCAGAATGTGCATTCCTAATGATGTTGACTTGAGACAGATCATTATAAAGGAAGCACATGAATCTACTTTTGCTATGCATCCTGGTGGTACCAAAATGTATAGAGGGCTGAAAGAGCATTACTGGTGGATGGGTATGAAAAGAAATGTGGCAGAATTTGTTTCCAAATGCCTAACTTGTCAGCAAATAAAGGCAGAGCATCAAGTACTAGCTGGTTTGTTACATCCATTACCAGTACCAGAATGAAAATGGGAGAGAATAACAATGGATTTTGTTATGGGACTTCCGAGGACACAGAAGAGTCATGATGCAGTATGGGTCATTATTGACAGACTGACCAAGTCTACTCATTTTCTGCCAGTACGGATGGACTACAGTTTAGAAAGATTGGCCAAGTTATACATTAATGAGATAATAAGACTGCATGGAGTGCCAGTATCCATCGTATCAGACAGAGATCCTAGGTTCACTTCTAAATTCTGGGGTAGTATTTAAAGAGCCCTAGGAACTAGATTGAACTTCAGCACGACATTCCACCCACAGATAGATAGCCAGTCTGAGAGGGTAATTCAGATCTTGGAGGACATGCTACGCGCTTGTGTGATTGAATTTGAGGGCAGTTGGGACACACACTTGCCTTTGATTGAGTTTGCTTACAACAATAGCTACCAATCAAGCATTAGGATGCCTCCATATGAAGCTTTGCATGGTAGAAAATGCAGAACTCCCCTATGTTGGGGTGATGTAAGTGAAAGGAAGATGATTGGGCCTGTAATTTTTCAGCAAACTAAAGAGAAGATCAGGTTGATCAAAGATTGACTTAAGACTGTATCAGACCATCAAAAGTCCTATATTGATCTGAAGAGAAAGGATATTGAGTATGCAGTGGGTGACAAAGTATTTTTTAAGGTTTTCCCTTGGAAAAAAATCATGAGATTCGACAGAAAGGGAAAACTGAGTCCTCATTTTATTGGGCCATATGAGGTTCCGGAGAGAGTGGGTCCTTTGGCATATCGTTTGGCACTACCTTCAGAGTTAGAGAAGATACATAACGTCTTCGATGTGTCTATGTTGAGGAGGTATCGATCAAACCCATCTCATGTACTACCAACGAAAGAAATTGAAGTGAATCCAGACCTCACATATGAGGAAGAACCCATAGAGATTCTGGCTTATGAGGTGAAGCAGCTATAGAACAAGCAGATACCGTTAGTGAAAGTGCTGTGGAACCATCATTCAAGCTAGGAGGCTACTTGGGAACGAGAGGAGGACATGAGGAGATAGCACCCACAGCTATTCAGAGATTAATACCAGGTAAAATTTCGAGACGAAATTTATTTTAAGAGGGGGAGAATTGTAACACCCCTATTTACATAGCCTGGTATATTTCACTATTCCAGTGGCCGGTGTCAGTCTAGATAATTAAGGGGAATAGAACCACATCTAAGACAACTAGATAAGCCCTGAACACAAATAATTAGTAATTGTCAATTAGTTAAGTATAAATAAGAAAAACAGAACATGAGAAGTTAAATGAGCGGAGAGTCACAGCGATGGGTAACCTTCTCGGGAAGGACTGCGAGGTCGATTTAAACTCAAATTTCAGATTGTAAAATGTGACGCCGCAGTCCTTAGGACTATTGTGAACACAGTGGAAAAGAGAAAATCACAAAAAAGAATGGTTAAGCAGGTCAAATAATTAGGTCAGAGATTCGGAAGAAATATTGAATTATTTGCAAACCGGATCAAATCGGCGAGGGGCAATTTGGTCAATTCACCCCTAGATCTGACCCCTGAGCTAACTGTCCAATAAAATCGGAGAAAAGAAAATTTTGGGATCAAGAATTAAATTAAAGAACTAAAGAAAAATAAATGAAAAGAAAAGAAAAAGAAAAGTTGAAAAAGTTTATTACATCATGCATGACATCATGCATGATGCAATAAACCTAATAATTAAACAAATTGAAAATTTTAGGATAATTGTGTATTAATTAATAATTAAAAAACACATAAAATAACAAAATAAAAGAAAATTGTTTTGGTCTTCTTCTCCATAAGTGCCGCCCCAATTCTCTCTCCTCTCTTTCTCATTTTCTTCCACCATTTTTAAGGAACAAAAGCTTGAAACTCTTTGGTTCCTTTTCCATAAATCCAATAAATCCCAACATTAAATCTTACCCTTAAACCTATATAAACACTTTGGGAGCAAGAAGGAAGAGAAAACTTGGAGAATTGAAGAACTACGGAATCTACAAATTGAGGTAAGTGCAACTTCAAGCTTAGATTCTTATTGAATTCATGAATTTAAGTTTAAATGTGATGAAATTGCATTAGAAATAAAGAAAACCATGCTTGAATAAGGGAAGAGAGAATTCGGCAGCCATGGAACCCTAGGGTTTTGATGGTTTTTAGTTAGGTTAAACATGAAATCTTGGTGAATTGATGTTGTATATGTGATTTGTATATTTAGATTGCATGAATTGTGATGATTGGACAAATTAGGGTTTTGGCACCTAGGGTTTGGGAGATAAAATTTTGAGAATTGGTCAAATGATATGTTTGACCTTGTTTGAGTTGAAAATGGTCATGTATGACCAATTGTGGTGTGTTGGTATTATTGGAACCAAATTGAAATTTGGATTGGTTATGGACATTCTGTAGGTAGCATGACCAAGGTCCCTTTCAGGGACCAAAACTGAAAATTTACCAACCTAATTGGTGTGAGGCCAATTGGAAATGAAACTAGACACAAACTGACACATTTTTTATTTAGGAATCATGCCCAGAAAGTGACCATAGCTTAGTGAACAAATTAGCCAAATCTAGAATTGGGTATTCTGCCCTGTACAAAAATGTTTGTTCATTTGGCCATAACTTGGTCTATGAAGGTCCAAATAACCTAAAATATTACCAGTAGAAAGCTGAGACATAGTCCTACAACTTTCAGGAAGAATACAAACCCAAATTATTCCCTTAACCAAGTCATTTAGCCACCCAAATTTAGTGACCTAAAACTGCCAGAACCAGGTTTGGTGCCCAGAAAATCTGGGTTAGACCAATCCGGCCAGCCATGTTCAAATGGCTATAACTTGAGCTACAAAACTCCAAATGGAGTGATTCAAAAAGGGAAATAAAGTTAAGACAATAAGGAACAATTTATATGAAGAAAACTTAGTCAAATTCTAATAGCAACATGACTAATGGAGCAATGCAAAATAAGACACTAAAACTGAAAATTTGAGCCTAAAATACTTAAGATTGGAGAAAATGACCAAAACCAATAAGTTAGGTAACCAAAATGTGGTATGTGGGTATAATTGGATTTTCCATGCCTATTAAGCATAAGAAAGTCAATATTTTGACTTGAATAGTATCATGAATAGTAACCTCAACATGAAAATTTTCAAGAATGTAAGTTTAAGAATATTGGGCTAGAATTGAACATATATGAATTAATTGTTGGAATTATTGTGAGGCAAAGATATTGAGACACTATAAATTTCATGTTTCAGCTGAAAAAGACCCGGAAGGTCTAAGAGACTGAGTCAAGGCCTAGAGGCGACTCACATCAGGTTTGTGCACAATAAATCTTTTTTCATCGTTTTCTTATTACCGATTTGATTGGGTATGATTTATGAAAATTTGGTGTTAATCATGAATTGTGTTGCCACTTTGTGAATGAAACTATGACTTTGGAAATTTATCAAATTTCTCATGAATTATTTGAATAAAATGTTTGAAATTGATTTCTGATTCACACTTAGCATGACAGTGCCTTATTATTCCTCCTCCATTTATGGGGTTGAGATCGATTATTTTCCTCCCTCTCTAGTTTACCAGTTGAGGTTGTAGATCAGATGAGTACTCATTAGCTAGCTAGCCACATCCCTCATTGATTTCGATTAGTGGGGTTGTAGATTGCTTTGTCATGGTGAACAACGCGGCATTGATCGGAAATTTTGTGTCATGGCTTAAGTTGTGTATGAATTGGCAATATTATGTTTATTAAATTTTTTGAACAAAATTGTGATTTATCAATGAATGTTATATGTACTGCATTTCAAATTTTTATTGTGCACCACTGGGTATTTTTATACTCAGCGATAGCTTATTTTGCTATCGCAGATAAGGGCAAGGAAAAAGCAGCAGGGTGAGCTGCTGAATTGATAAGGACTTCGCTGATCTTTTTGTATGGGTATTTGTTTATACCCTTGTAGTTATTTGATGTAAATATTGTAATGTCATATGTATTAATGTAAAGTTGAGCAGTTGTACAGTAAATTGTAATAATATTATTTTGGATTTTCTTTTTGTAAATTAAGATCTGTATTTGTAAATTAAGTATTATATGCAATGTGAATGAATTTATGAAGTATTTTGAGATGACAAACTTTGGTTGAATTATGGACTTAAATTGAATTGTATTAACTTGAGTCATTTTGGTGGTTGGGAGTTGTGGAAACAATTATTGGAAGTGTTTTTACAGGTTTTTGAAAAACTATTTTCTCAAAATACAAACGGCACTCTGCTGAAATTTTTTCAAAATTTACGGACAAATAAAAATAGAAAAATTTTTTTACTAGTTTTGAAACTTGGATTAAATGTTTTTAATTCCTACAAAAATGCTCACCACTTCCAAAAAGTAAGGAAATGGTTTTAAAATCCCTTATAGGGTACTTAATGAGTTATCGGTAGGTGAAGTTTAGTAGTTCATTAGGTATCCTACGAGATCATGTTATGCCTCACAGAGGGGTAATGTGTGACACCATGGCCACCCAATCAGTAATAAGGAATACCTTAAATAAACCTTTAATCATATGTTACCATGCACTAGAATCTCTCTGTTATAAAATCCCAATTCGAGCTGGAGTCATGGTTTATGTCAAACTCCATTTGCTATGAATATTATGTTCTCTTTTAATTCCAGTTCTTGATTAAAAAGATTTTCTCATCAGAAACTCTTTTTCTTATTAAATCTATCTGTCTTGGCCAGGAGCTTGAAACATCAAGAATAATTAAATGAACATAGGATTTTATCCCTATTTACTTAGGGTAACAGATTCCATCTTGATCAACACCTACCTCCATATATAACTAGTAGGAGCCAACATATGCCCATATACCCATGCACAGTATAAGTATGAAAGTAATATCAAACTCAAACCACCTATATATACCAGATAACTGTGCTATCTCAGGTCTAAAGATTATATGCACTGATATGATTTATGACAATCCATTGACAAGAGTAAACTCCATGTGTTTGTCATAAATGTCACTAGTTCGGCCTACTTATCATGCATAAGTGCCTATCATGTTTGTTATATGGCATGAGACTCACCATTCCATCTTATTTACATCTCATATAAATAACTTGGGAACAAACATGATTATAATCTTTCTAGATAAGTCATGTCTTTATTGTGAAGTATCCTCGATTGTGAACCAATTTATGATACTTTGTGCTAGAAATATTGTCACTCATATTCTTAACAGCTTAATAATAGAATTTCTAACAAAATATCAATGGACTTTTTCTATTACACATAAATATATTATGTAAACGGAAAAGTGAAAATGCCTTTTATTAATAAAACATGTACAAGATACATACTAAATGATATGCTTTAGGGCATACTACTAACAATCTCCCACTAGCACTAGAGCCATTCATTATAATATCTTAGACCCATCTTCACAAGATGACAGTCTAGCTGAGTTTGTGACATAGGGTTAGTGAATGGATAAGCTAGATTTTAAGCTGATGCTATTTTCTGCATGGCTACATCGCCTTGCCCAACTATCTCTCTGATAATGTGGTAGCACCTTTCTATGTGTTTGGATTTCTGATGAGACTGGGGTTCCTTATATCCAAATAGCTTCTTTTGCAGCATCTGATGCAGTAATATGCTTAGCCTCTGCAGTGGAATCTGCAGTCGTACTCTGTTTGGTACTCTTCCAACTGACTACACCTCCATTACAAATGAACACATACCCAGAGGTAGACTTTCTATCATCGATATCTGATTGGAAATCAGAATCAGTATAACCATCCAATTGCAAGTCACCACCTCCATATATCAAGAATAAATCCTTAGTTCTTCTCAAGTACTTAAGGATATTCTTGGTAGCTATCCAGTGTTCCAAACTTGAATTGGATTGATACCTGCTAATTAAACTAACAGCATATGTGATATCCAGCCTAGTACACAACATTGCATACATCAAACTTCCAATAGCCAAAGCATATGGAATCCTGGCCATTTTATCTCTTTCTTCAGGTGTCTTTGGAGACATCTCTTTAGAAAGGTGGATACGATGTCTCACTGGCAATAATCCTCTCTTGGAATCAAGCATGTTAAACCTCTTTAACACCTTTTCTAAGTATAGACTTTGGGATAAACCAATCATTCTTTTCGCTTTATCTCTATAGATGCGAATCCAAAGAATATAGGTTGCCTCCCCTAAGTCTTTCATGGAGAATGTATTTGACAACCATACCTTTATAGTTGTTAACATACCTGTATCATTACCCATCAACAGTATGTCATCCACATAAAAGACAAGGAAAGTGATAGCACTGTCACTAACCTTCTTATATACACATGGCTCATCCTCATTTTTTATAAAACCAAATGACTTAATGGTTTCATCAAAATGGATGTTCCAACTCCTCGAAGCTTGTTTCAACCCATAAATGGATCACTTTAGCTTGCGCACTTTGGAACCATCTTGGGATTCAAAACCCCTAGGTTGTTCCATAAAAATGTTTTCTTCAATGTATCCATTGAGAAAAGTTGTTTTGACATCCATCTGCCAAATCTCATAATCATAGAATGCAGCTATTGCTAATAGAATCCTAATTGATTTAAGCATGGGAACAGGTGAGAAAATCTCCTCATAGTCGATTCCTTGCCTTTGGTGAAACCCTTTTGCTACTAGCCTTGCTTTATAGATCTCTACATTTCCATCAAAACTAATTTTCTTCTTAAAAACCCATTTGTTCCCTATAGATACAATACCTTCAGGTGGGTCAACAAGATCCCAAACTTGATTCTTATACATGGAATCAATCTAGGATTTCATAGCATCTGAAGGAGCGGAAGCATGAAAAATACAAGTTTATATCATTGAATTCAAAAATTTTCACCTAGGGTCACATACATCATGCAAGATTTATTTTTATCTATTTGATTTCAATGATAAACAACAGATTAGAACTCTTTTAATATGTTCTTGGATTTGTATTTGCAATTTAAGATTTTAGAATGAATCAGATTAATTTTAGAACCCTAGATTAGATCAAGAACAAGTGCACTAACCTCTTGATGCACTGCAGTGTGTTTGGCACCTTTGGGATGCGTCTTTAAGACACCAGATGTTGTCCCTCTAGCATTTCCACACCAAGATCACCTATGGTAGCCCTTAAATAGCTTCTAAAGCTTTTTTCTATGAATTAAAAAATCAAGTTTTACCTTTTAAGAGATTACTGATGTAAACAAGACACTAGAAATAATTTCTAGTATTTTTAATTCAAGAGATTGTTTGTCAATCTCTTTGAAATGATGAGAGATGAAGAAAAAGAGAGGATGACAACCTCAAGGGTGGCGACACAAAGGGAGGTAGCAGCTAGTTGTGTTTTGTTCTTTCATCCTTACACTTATATAGCTAGGTCACCACTTAAAACCCTTGCCACATGTCACCTTCTGATTGGCTCTAGGTTTAATTGACCCAATCACATTGTGCCAAGTGTCAAACCTATATTTAATCTTAATTTTAATCATCTTACATAATTAAAAGACATTTGGCAAGCTTATGTGTAGTGCCATGTGTCACCATCTCATGGTGCCACATATCACCCTGTGAAATGACCAAAATGCCCCTGTGTCTTAATTTTGAATTCTCAACCCAAAATAATTATTTCACTTCTTCTAATCAATTTATATCAAATATAAATTAATTAATTAATCTCTATTAATCAATTTCTCATTAATTAAATTCATATTTAAACACTTTAAATATAAATTTAACTTATACTATACATCCAATAACCTAGATTTGGTTTCAAGTCATGCTAGGGACTTTGCAATCTAATTGCAAATCAAACTTATTTAATTAATCAATTAAACTCTTTAATTAATTAATTAAATCATATTTAATTTAATGATTACTTGTGTATGTGTGTGACTTACTAGGTTCATCACTAATTGGCAATGAGATATGATATCAACGCTTAATATCATCAGAACTCTTTCTTACCACAAATGATTTCTCTAAACAATTTTATGCACCTCATAGACCATGGTTAACACCTAGCATAGCATGCCATGGCTACCCAATCTGTAATAAGGTTTACCTTAAATGAACTTATAATCATATGTTACCATGCATTAGAATCTCTCTGTTATAAAATCCCAACTCAAGCTGGAGTCATGGTTTATGTCAAACCCCATTTGCTATGAATATTATGTTCTCTTTTAATTCCAGTTCTTGATTAAAAAGATTTTCTTATCAAAAACTCTTTTCTGATTAAATCTATCTGTCCTGTCCAGGAACTTGAAACATCAAGAACAATTAAATGAACATAGGGTTTTATCCCTATTTACTTAGAGGAACATATTCCATCTTGATCAACACCTACCTCCACATATAACTAGTAGGAGCCAACATATGCCCATATACCCATACACAGTATAAGTATGAAAGTAGTATCAAACTCAAACCACCTATATACAAGATAACTGTGCTATCTCAGGTCTAAAGATTATATGCACTGATATGATTTATGACAATACATTGACAAGAGTAAACTCCATGTGCTTGTAATAAATGTCACTAGTTCGACCTACTTATCATGTATAAGTGCCTATCATGTTTGTTATATGGCATAAGACTCACCTTTCCATCTTATTTACATCTCATATAAATAACTTGGGAACGAACATGATTAAAATCTTTTTGGATAAGTCATGTCTTTATTGTGAAGTATCCTCGATTATGAACATATTTATAATACCTTGTGCTAGAAATATTGTCACTCATATTCTTAACAACTTAAGAATAATATTTTTAATAAAATATCAATAGACCTTTTCTATTACACATAAATATATTATGTAAACAGAAAAGTGAAAATGCCTTTTATTAATAAAACATGTACAAGATACATACTAAATGATATGCTCTAGGGCATACTTCTAACAATCTCTCACTAGCACTAGAGCCATTCATTGCAATACCTTAGACCCATCTTCTTAATATATGGGTCTAACTGTGATTGTGACAAAGGCTTAGTGAATGGATCTGCTGGATTTTCAGCTGATGCTATTTTCTGCATGGCTACATCGCCTTGCCCAACTATATTTCTGATAATATGGTAGCGCCTTTCTATGTGTTTGGATTTCTAGTGAGACTGGGATTCCTTATATCCAAACAACTTCTTCTGCAGCATCTGATGCAGCAATATACTCAGCCTCGGTAGTGGAATCTGCAGTCGTACTCTGTTTGGAACTCTTCCAACGAACTAAACTTCCATTTCAAATGAACATAAACCTAGAGATAGACTTTCTATCATCGATATCTGATTGGAAATCAGAATCAGTATAACCATCCAATTACAAGTCTCCACCTCCATAAATCAAGAATAAATCCTTAGTTCTTCTCAAGTACTTAAGGATATTCTTGACAGCTGTCCAGTGTTCCAAACCTGGATTGGAATGATACCTGCTAGTCAAATTAACAGCATATGCGATATCCGACCTAGTACACAACATTGCATACATCAAACTTCCAATAGCCGAAGCATATGGAATCCTGGTCATTTTATCTCTTTCTTCAGGTGTCTTTGGAGACATCTCTTTAGAAAGTTGAATACCATGTCTCACTGGCAATAATCCTCTCTGGGAATTAAGCATTTTAAACCTCTTTAACACCTTTTCCATGTATAGACTTTGGGATAAATCAATTATTCTTTTCGCTCTATCTCTATAGATGCGAATCCAAAGAATATAGGTTGCCTCCCCTAAGTCTTTCATGGAGAATTTATTTAACAACCATACCTTTACAGTTGTCAACATATCTGTATCATTATCCATCAACAGTATGTCATCCACATATAAGACAAGGAAAGTGATAATACTGTCACCAACCTTCTTATATACACATGGCTCATCCTAATTTTTGATAAAACCAAATGGCTTAATAGTTTCATTAAAATGGATGTTCCAACTGCTCGAAGCTTGTTTCAACCCATAAATGGATCGCTTTAGCTTGCATACCTTGGAACTATCTTGGTATTCAAAGCCCCTAGGTTGTTCCATGAAAATGTTTTCTTCAATGTATCCATTGAGAAAAGCTGTTTTGACATTCATCTGCCAAATCTCATAATCATAGTATGTAGCTATTACTAATACAATCCTAATTGATTTAAGCATGGCAACAGGCGAGAAAGTCTCCTCATAGTCAATTCCTTGCCTTTGGAGAAACCCTTTCACTACTAGTCTTGCCTTATAGGTCTCTACCTTTCCATCAGAACCAATTTTCTTCTTGAAAACCCATTTGTTCCCTATACATACAATACCTTCAGGTGGGTCAACAAGATCCCAAACATGATTCTTATACATGGAATCAATCTCGGATTTCATAGCATCAATCCATTTTGAAGAGTCCATATCTGATATAACTTCTTCATAGGTAAGTGGATCATCTCCATGATCTACTTCTTCATGAGTAGACAACTCTTGTTCTTCTTCATAAAGGAAACCATATCTCACTGGTGGGTGAGATACCCTGGTTGTTCTTTGAGGAATAATTGTTGATGCTTCATCAATGGGTGTAGGTTGACTAGATGGATCTATATCCATCTGATCTGTTGGTTGGTCAGAATTCTCCAATTCTAACTCTATTTACCTTCCTTTGCCTCCTTCTTGAATAAACTGTTATTCAAGAAATGTGACATCTCTACTTATCACAACCTTTTGTGATGTAGGCAAATAAAAATAATATCCAAAACTATCTTTTGGATATCCAACAAATCGACCCTTTTCTGATCTGGTTTTCAATTTATCAATGTTCAGCTTTTTGATATAAGTTGGACAACCTCAAATCTTAACATGCTTAAGACTTGTTTTTCTTCCATGCCATATCTTATAAGGTGTGGAAGAAACTGATTTTGATGGAATCCTATTCATAATATACAAAGCTGATTCTAATGCAAATCCCTAAAAAGGAGATTGGCATATCAGTATAGCTTATCATACTACGTACCATATCCAATAGGGTACAATTTCTCTTTCAGATACACCATTCAGCTGTGGTGTTCCTGGAGGAGTCAGCTGGGAAACAATGTCGTGCTCTCTCAAGTATTCATCAAATTCAGCACTCAAATATTCACCTCCACGATCTGATCGAAGAGCTTTAACACTCTTTCCTGTTTAATTTTCTACTTCAGATTTAAATTCTTTGAACTTTTCAAAGGATTCATATTCGTATTTCATCAAATGCAAATACCCAAACCTTGATTTATCATCAGTAAAGGTAATAAAGTAATGTAAACCACCTCTAGCCATTTCTTTAAATGGACCACATACATCACTATGTATTAGCTCCAAAATATTTTTTGCCCTTAGCCCTTATCCAACAAAGGGTGATCTAGTCATTTTGCCTTGAAGGCAAGATTCACAAGTTAGAGTAGGCTCAGAGCCCAATGAGGAAAGAATCCCCATTTTCTCCAGTTTTGCAATCCTATCTTCTGCAACATGACATAACCTTAAGTGCCAAATATATTTTGAACTTGAGCTGATTTTTACCATGGCATTGCATTCATTTAGATCACTTGCATTCATTTTTTGTTTGTCATTATTATCCAAATAATAAAGACCATCATTCATATAACCCAAACCAACTTATTTATTTCCAAAATAAATATTACAAACATGATCTATGAACTAAAATTCATAGCCATTTCTAGTCAAACTAGATATAGAAATGATGTTCTTAAAAGCATCAGGTACATATAAAATATTATCCAAACACAAAACATGTCTAGACATGTAAAAAGATTTAGATCATATGGCTAAAACTTCAGTAGTTGAGCCATTGCTAATCCGGACTCTAACATCTCGAGAACGCAAGCTACTACTATTTGCTAGTTCCTGCATATCATAAGAAATATGAGAACTGGCACTAGTATCTAAAACCCAAGCTGTAGATGAACTATGAGTATCATCAGAATCTAAAAAACAAGATATGAACATACCTTCCGAAGGTCTATCCTTCTTGTCCTTCAGAGAAGCAAGATACTCTGAGCAGTTCCTCTTCCAGTGCCCACCTTCTGGCAGTGGAAACATTTTCCTTTGCCTCCATCAGCTTTAGTCTTCCCTTTTTGTTTAGCTATTTTCTTGGAAGGACCAGAAATCTAAGGTTTTTTTTTCTTATTGCCCTTCTTCTTGTTGGACTTTCCAGCAAAAAATGTAATCAAAGCTCCCTCTTTTCCTTTATTGCCCGGCATATTCTTTTGGATAATAACTAGCATGTTGAGTAAACCAGCCAAGGTGCATTCCTATTTAGTCATATGGAAATTTGTCACATGGAAATTTGTCACAAAATTCCCAAAAGACTCAAGAAGGGACTGAAGGATCAAATTCGTCTGTAGTTGGAAATCCATGTTAAAGTCAAGATGTTCTAGCTGCTCAATTAGCCAAATTATCTTGTGGACATGATCCCAACATTCTGCCCTGTTAGTAATATGCCCTAGAGCATATCATTAAGTATGTATCTTGTACATATTTTTATTAATAAAAGGCTTTTCCACTTTTCCATTTACATAATATATTTATGTGTAATAGAAAAGGTCCATTGATATTTTGTTAGAAATATTATTCTTAAGTTGTTAAGAATATGAGTGACATTATTTCTAGCACAAAGTATCATAAATAGGTTCACAATCGAGGATACTTCATAATAAGGACATGATTTCTCCAAAAAGATTGTATTCATGTTTATTCGCAAGTTATTTATATGAGATATAAATAAGATGGAATGGTGAGTCTCATGCCATATGACAAACATGATAGGTACTTATAAATGATAAGTAGGCCAAACTAGTGACACTTATGACAAGCACATGGAGTTTACTCTTGTCAATATTTTGTCATAAATTATATCAGCGCATATAATCTTTAGACCTGAGATAGCACAGTTATCTTATATATAGGTAGTTTGAGTTTGATACTGCTTTCATACTTGTACTGTGTATGGGTATATGGGCATGTGTTGGCTCCTACTAGTTATATATGGGGGTAGGTGTTGATCAAGATGGAATCTGTTCCTCTAAGTAAATAGAGATAAAATCCTATGTTCATTTAATTGTTCTTGATGTTTCAAGTTCTTGGCCAGGACAGATAGATTTAATCAGAAAAGAGTTTCTGATGAGGAAATCTTTTTAATCAAGAACTGGAATTAAAAGAGAATATAATATTCATAGCAAATGGAGTTTGACATAAACCATGACTCCAGCTTGAGTTGGGATTTTGTAACAGAGAGATTCTAGTGCATGGTAACATATGATTATAGGTTCATTTAAGGTAAACCTTATTACTAATTGGGTGTCCATGGCATGCTATGCTAGGTGTTAACCATGGTCTATGAGGTGCATAAAATGATTTAGAGAAATCATTTATGGTAAGAAAGAGTTCTGATGATATTAAGAGTTGATATCATGTCTCATTGCCAATTAGTGATGAGCCTAGTAAGTCACACACATACACAGGTAGTCATCTAATTAAATATGATTTAATTAATTAATTAAAGAGTTTAATTGATTAATTAAATAGGTTTGGTTTGCAATTAGTTTGCAAAGTCCCTAGCATGACTTGAAACCAAATCTAGATTATTGGATGTATAGTATAAGTTAGATTTATATTTAAAGTGTTTAAATATAAATTTAATTAATGAGAAATTAATTAATAGATATTAATTAATTAATTTATATTTGACATAAATTAATTAGAAGAAGAGAAATAATTATTTTGGGTTAAGAACTCAAAATTAAGACACAGGGGTATTTTGGTCATTTCACAATGTGACACGTGGCACCATGAGATGGTGACACATGGCGTTACACATAAGCTTGCCAAATGTCTTTTAATCATGTAAGATGATTAAAATTAAGATTAAATATAGGTTTGACACTTGGCACAATGTGATTGGGTCACTTAAACCTAGAGCTAATCAAAGGGTGACATGTGGCAAGGGTTTAATGTGTTAACCTAGCTATATAAGTGTTGTTATGAGAAAATAAAATACAACTAGCAGCCACACTCCTTTGTCATGCCATTTTGAAGCTCTCCCTCTCTTCCTCTTCATCTCTCATCAATTCAAAGAGATTAGCCATCAATCTCTTGAATTAAAATACTAGAAATTGTTTCTAGTGTCCTGTTTACATCTCTAATATCTTAAAAGGCAGAACTTGAATTTCTAATTAATAGAAAAAGCTTTAGAAGCTGTTCAAGGGCTGCCATAGGTGTTCTTGGTGTGGACAAGCTAGAGGGACAACATTTGGTGTTCTGAAGACGAATCTCAAAGGCGCAAATACGCTGCAGTGCATCAAGAGGTTAATGTAATCATTCTTGATTTAATCTAGGGCTCTAAAATTAATCTGATTAATTTTAAAATCTTAAATGGCAAATACAGATCCAAAAAAAAATATTAAAAGAGTTTTAATATGCTATTTATCATTGAAATCAAATAGTTAAAATTAAATCTTGCATGATGCATATGACCCTAGGTGAAAATTTTTGAATTCAATGGTATAAACTTGTGTTTTTCACGCTTTCGTTCCTTCAATTGATATCAGAGCCACTATATTTGCCATTTAGATTGTTGATTATATGATTTAATTGTGTGATTTGATCATGAGATGATTGATCCCTTGCTAGTTGCAATGGATGTGTGGCAACACACATGGTGAAGCCACCATAGGTGGCAGTAATAAAGGTTCTTCAAGGTGGCGCAAGGTTTGCTTTTTAATTTACAATTGTTGCATGATTTAAAAGCTCATCCTATGTCTAATTAAATTTTTTAATTAGAATTTTAATTACACAATTAAATTATGATTTAAATCAAAATTTTAAGAATTGTTTGAATGTGATTCAAATTTGAATTTTAAAAGTTATTTGAATGTGATTCAAATCTAAATTTTTAAAGTTGTTTAAATCATATTTAAATCTGATTTTTTAAAGTTGTTTGAATAATATTCAGATCTGAATTTTTAAAAATTGTTTGAATGTGATTCAAATCTGATTTTTTAAAAATTGTTTGAATGTGATTCAAATCTGAATTTTTAAGGTTGTTTGAATGTGATTCAAATCTGAATTTTTAAATTTGTTTGAATGAGATTCAAATCTGAATTTTTAAATTTATTTGAATCATATTCAAATTTGGATTTTTTAAGTTGAGTATGAAATATTCAATTTATTTTAAGTATGTATGTTTTATTTAATTGTTAAATAGTGATATGCATGATGGATGATCATGGACTATAAAAGACCAATGTGATTGGATTTATTTCTTTTATGTTTCTTTGGGATTGTAAATTAATTAATTAATTTTAATTTATTTTGGGCATATATTATTAAGTTTGTAATAATTTTTAGGTTGTAATTTCATTTATTTAAGTTCTTGTAAATTTGCCTTGGTATGCCAAGGATTACTATGTAATTGGATTGCAAGAAGTTCAAGGAGGTCAAGAGCATTGGTGGGACCAGTGGGAGGAATTCAAGATCAAGTGTTGATTATGTACTCCTTCAGCAACTCTTGTAAAATGAATGAATGAAATGCACCTAGGAATGCCCTGATTCAATTCTTGGTGGCTCATAATTGAATCCCTTAGAAAGTCCATGATCAGACCATATTTACTGCTTATCCATGAATGCATGAGATGTATGGGAATGTATGCAATTATATGATATATGCATGCTAAATGGATAATGTGAAAAGTGAGACCTAAATAGTAATTAGGATGACCATAAAATCTTCCAAACAAGTGATTAAGTTGGAAATGCTATAATTAAAGTAATTATAACATAGGCCCTCCATTGGGACAATTATTTTAAGAAATTTTAAATAGTTGCATAAGATGCAAATAATTTAAGAGATTTTCTTAAGAATAATTATTAAGCATGACATGTTGTAAATATGTAAATGGTTTGGTGGCCAATATTGGATGTACCTGAGGATATTAAAATTATTTGCATAATTATTGGCTCAATGGGATCAACTTAACTAATGCAAGATAAGTCAATAATGGATGTACTTGAGATTTTGAGTATTAGGGGCTAGGTAAAGGATTGAACCTCACATGAGAAGTGATGGGCAAGGAGTTGCTCACTTATAGTTTATTGTAATTCCAATAATGGATGTACCTGAGGATGATCAATAGAATTATAAGAATTCAATCACCCACTAGAAATCCATCCAACTAGGATTTCCGTTTTCTACTTTGGAAGTGTAGGATTCGCTAAGTTAGTGGAAGAACCAATTTGATTAAAAGACCATAATCATTTTGGTTAATTACTTGATACATTTACTAATTAATCTGGTTATTTTCTGCAGTTAATTTTCTGATAATAATGAGCACAGAACAACCACCACCATCCAATATCCTTGCAAGCATACTTGATCGCAATAGGTTGATAGGACCTAATCTCTCTGATTGGCTAAGAAAATTGAAACTTGTCCTGAACCTTGAACACATAGGATATGTTCTAGATTCAAATGATCCTGGTCCCTTACCTCCAGAGGCCACTCAAGAGGAACATAAAACTTTGGACAAGTGGAAGGAGCATGATATGAGAGCTAAGTGTTACATGCTTGCTTCCATGAGTAATGAGTTACAAAAGCAGCATGAGAACATATAGAGTGCGAGTGAGATCCTCCTTCACCTACAAGAGTTATATGGTGAGCACAGTAGGAATGCTAGGCATGAGATATCTAGGCAGCTGTTATGCATGAGGATGTCTGAGGGACAGAATGTTGGGGATAATGTCCACAAGATGATTCCACTGATTGAGCAGTTGGAACATCTTGACTTCAACATGGATTTCCAACTACAGACGGATTTGATCCTTCAGTCCCTTCCTGAGTCTTTGGGGAATTTTGTAACAAATTTCCATATGACTCAATAGGAATGCACTTTAGCTGGTTTACTCAACATGCTGGTTATTGCCCAAAAGAATATGCTGGGCAATAAAGGAAAAGAGGTAGCTTTGATTGCATCTTCTTCTACTGGAAAGTCCAATAAGAAGAAGGGCAATAAGAAAAAGAAACCTCAGATTCCTGGTCCTTCTAAGAAAATAGCTAAACAGAAAGGGAAGACTAAAGCTGATGGAGGCAAAGGAAAGTGTTTCCATTGCCAGAAGGATGGGCATTGGAAAAGGAACTGCCCAGAGTATCTTGCTTCTCTGAAGGACAAGAAGGATAGACCTTTAGAAGGTATACCCATATCTTGTTATTTAGATTGTGATGATACTCATAGTTCATCTACAGCTTGGGTTTTAGATACTGGTGCCAATTCTCACATTTCTAATGATATGCAGGAACTAACAAATAGTAGCAGCTTGCTTTCTCAAGATGTTAGAGTCCGGATTGGCAATGGCTCAACTGTTGAAGCTTTAGCCATAAGATCTAAATCTTTTTATATGTTTAGACATGTTTTGTGTTTGGATAAAATTTTATATGTACTTGATGCTTTTAAGAACATCATTTCTATATCTAGTTTGACTAGAAATGGCTATGAATTTCAGTTCACAGATGATGTTTGCAATATTTATTTTGGAAATAAATATGTTGGTTCGGGTTATATGAATGATGGTCTTTATTATTTGGATAATAATGACAAACACAAAATAAATGCAAGTGATCTAAATGAATGCAATGCCATAGTGAAAATCAACTCAAGTTCAAAATATATTTGGCACTTAAGGTTATGTCATGTTGCAAAAGATAGGATTGCAAAACTGGAGAAAATGGGAATTCTATCCTCATTGGGCTCTGAGCTTACTCCAACTTGTGAATCTTGCCTTCAGGGCAAAATGACTAGATCACCTTTTGTTGGACAAGGGCTAAGAGCTGAAATTATTTTGGAGCTAATACATAGTGATGTATGTGGTCCATTTAAAGAAATGGCTAGAGGGGGCTTTCATTATTTTATTACCTTTACTGATGATAAATCAAGGTTTGGGTATTTGTATTTGATGAAATACAAACATCAATCCTCTGAAAAGTTCAAAGAATTTAAATCTGAAGTAGAAAATCAAATAGGAAAGAGTATTAAAGCTCTTCGATCAGATCATGGAGGTGAATATTTGAGTTTTGAATTTGATGAATACTTGAGAGAGCACGGCATTGTTTCCCAGCTGACTCCTCTAGGAACGCCACAACTAAATGGTGTATCTGAAAGGAGAAATCATACTTTATTGGATATGGTACGTAGTATGATGAGCTATACTGATATGCCAATCTCTTTTTGGGGATTTGCATTAGAATCAGCTTTCTATATTCTGAATAGGATTCCATCAAAATCAGTTTCTTCCACACCTTATGAGATATGGCATGGAAGAAAGCCAAGTCTTAAGCATGTTAAGATTTGGGGTTGTCCAGCTTATGTCAAAAAGCTGAACACTGATAAATTGGAAACCAGATCAGAAAAAGGTCGATTTGTTGGATATCCAAAAGATAGTTTTGGATATTATTTTTATTTGCCTACTTCACAAAAGGTTGTGATAAGTAGAGATGCCACATTTCTTGAACAACAGTTTGTTCAAGAAGGTGGCAAAGGAAGGCAAATAGAGTTGGAATTGGAGAATTTTGACCAACCAATAGATCAGAAGGATATAGATCCATCTAGTCAACCTACACCCATTAATGAAACATCTACAGTTGTTCCTCGTAGAACAACTAGGGTATCTGACCCACCAGTGAGATATGATTTCCTTCATGAAGAAGAACAAGAGTTGTCTACTTATGAAGAATAAGATCATGGAGATGATCCACTTACCTATGAAGAAGCTATATCAGATATAGACTCTTCAAAATGGATTGATGCTATGAAATCTGAAATTGATTCCATATATAAGAATCAAGTTTGGGATCTTGTTGACCCACCTGAAGGTATTGTACCTATAGGGAACAAATGGGTTTTCAAGAAGAAAATTTGTTCTGATGGAAAGGTAGAGACCTATAAGGCAAGGCTAGTAGTGAAAGGGTTTCGCCAAAGGCAAGGAATCGATTATGAGGAGACTTTCTCGCCTATTGCCATGCTTAAATCAATTAGGATTCTATTAGCAATAGCTGCATACTATGATTATGAGATTTGGAAAATGGATGTCAAAATAGCTTTTCTTCAATGGAAAACATTTTCATGGAACAACCTAGGGGTTTTGAATCCCAAGATGGTTCAAAGGTATGCAAGCTAAAGTGATCCATTTATGGGTTGAAACAAGCTTCGAGGAGTTGGAACATCCATTTTGATGAAGCCATTAAATCCTTTGGTTTTATCAAAAATGAGGATGAGCCATGTGTATATAAGAAGGTTAGTGACAGTGCTATCACTTTCCTTGTCTTATATGTGGATGACATACTGTTGATGGGTAATGACACAGGTATGTTGACAACTATAAAGATATGATTGTCAAATACATTCTCCATGAAAGACTTAGGGGAGGCAACCTATATTCTTAGGATTCGCATCTATAGAGATAGAGCGAAAAGAATAATTGGTTTGTCCCAAAGTCTATACTTGGAAAAGGTGTTAAAGAGGTTTAACATGCTTGATTCCAAGAGAGGATTGTTACCAGTGAGACATAGTATCCATCTTTCTAAAGAGATGTCTCCAAAGACACCTGAAGAAAGAGATAAAATAGCCAGGATTCCATATGCTTCGGTTATTGGAAGTTTAATGTATGCAATGTTGTGTACCAGGGCGGATATCGCATATGCTATTAGTTTGACTAGTAGGTATCAATCCAATCCAGGTTTGGAACACTGGATAGCTGTCAAGAATATCTTTAAGTACTTGAGAAGAACTAAGGATTTATTCTTGATCTATGGAGGTGGAGACTTACAATTGGATGGTTATACTGATTATGATTTCCAATCAGATATCGATGATAGAAAGTCTACATTTGGATATGTGTTCATTTGTAATAGAGGTGCAGTCAGTTGGAAGAGTTCCAAACAGAGCACGACTACAGATTCCACTACAGAGGCTGAGTATATTGCTGCATCAGATGTTACAAAGGAAGCTGTTTGGATAGAGAAGTTCGTGACAGAACTTGCAGTAGTTCCTTCCATTGAGTCAGCACTTCCACTATACTGTGACAACAATGGAGCAGTCATACAGGCTAAGGAACCAAGGTCTCACCAAAATCCAAACACATAGAAAGGCGCTACCACATTATCAGAGAAATAGTTGGGCGAGGTGATGTATCCATTCAGAAAATAGCATCAATTGAAAATCCAGCAAATCCAGCTGTTCCATTCACTAAGCCTATGTCACAGACTTAGCTAGACCGACATATTGAGAAGATAGGTCTAAGATATTGTAATGAATGGCTCTAGTGCTAGTGGGAGATTGTTAGTAGTATGCCCTAGAGCATATCATTTAGTATGTATCTTGTACATATTTTTATTAATAAAAGGCTTTTCCACTTTTCCGTTTATATAACATATTTATGTGTAATAGAAAAGATCCATTGATATTTTGTTAGAAATATTATTCTTAAGTTGTTAAGAATATGAGTGACATTATTTCTAGCACAAAGTATCATAAATAGGTTCACAATCGAGGATACTTCATAATAAGGACATGACTTATCCAGAAAGATTGTATTCATGTTTGTTCCCAAATTATTTATATGAGATATAAATAAGATGGAATGGTGAGTCTCATGCCATATGACAAACATGATAGGTACTTATAAATGATAAGTAGGCCGAACCAGTGACACTTATGACAAGCACATGGAGTTTACTATTGTCAATGTTTTGTCATAAATCATATCAGTGCATATAATCTTTAGACTTGAGATAGCACAGTTATATTGTATATAGGTAGTTTGAGTTTGATACTGCTTTCATACTTGTACTGTGTATGGGTATATAGACATGTGTTGGCTCCTACTAGTTATATATGGAGGTAGGTGTTGATCAAGATAGAATCTGTTCCTCTAAGTAAATAGAGATAAAATCCTATGTTCATTTAATTGTTCTTGATGTTTCAAGTTCTTGGCCAGGACAGATAGATTTAATCAGAAAATAGTTTCTGATGAGAAAATATTTTTAATCAAGAACTGGAATTAAAAGAGAACATAATATTCATAGCAAATGGAGTTTGACATAAACCATGACTCCAGCTTGAGTTGGGATTTTGTAAAAGAGAGATTCTAGTGCATGGTAACATATGATTATAGGTTCATTTAAGGTAAACCTTATTACTAATTGGGTGTCCATGGCATGCTAAGCTAGGTGTTGACCATGGTTTATGAGGTGCATAAAATGATTTAGAGAAATCATTTATGGTAAGAAAGAGTTCTGATGATATTAAGAGTTGATATCATGTCTCATTGCCAATTAGTGATGAGCCTAGTAAGTCACACAGATACACAGGTAGTCACCTAATTAAATGTGATTTAATTAATTAATTAAAGAGTTTAATTGATTAATTAAATAGGTTTGGTTTGCAATTAGATTGCGAAGTCCCTAGCATGACTTGAAACCAAATTTAGATTATTGGATGTATAGTATAAGTTAAATTTATATTTAAAGTATTTAAATATGAATTTAATTAATGAGAAATTAATTAATAGAGATTAATTAATCAATTTATATTTGATATAAATTAATTAGAAGAAGAGAAATAATTATTTTGGGTTAAGAACTCAAAATTAAGACACGGGGGCATTTTGGTCATTTCGCAGTGTGACACGTGGCACCTTGAGATGGTGACACATGGCATTACACATAAGCTTGCCAAATGTCTTTTAATCATGTAAGATGATTAAAATTAAGATTAAATATAGGTTTAACACTTGGCACAATGTGATTGGGTCACTTAAACCTAGAGCTAATCAAAGGGTGACATGTGGCAAGGGTTGAATGTGTTAACCTAGCTATATAAGTGTTGTTATGAGAAAATAAAATACAACCAGCAGTCACACTCCTTTGTCATGCCATTTTGAAGCTCTCCCTCTTCCTCTTCATCTCTCATCAATTCAAAGAGATTAGCCATCAATCTCTTGAATTAAAATACTAGAAATTGTTTCTAGTGTCCTGTTTATATCTCTAATCTCTTAAAAGGCAGAACTCGAATTTCTAATTAATAGAAAAAGCTTTAGAAGCTGTTCAAGGGCTGCCATAGGTGTTCTTGGTGTGGACAAGCTGGAGGGACAACATTTGGTGTCCTGAAGACGAATTTCAAAGGCGCAAATACGCTGCAGTGCATCAAGAGGTTAGTGTAATCATTCTTGATTTAATCTAGGATTCTAAAATTAATCTGATTAATTTTAAAATCTTAAATGGCAAATACATATCCAAAAAACATATTAAAAGAGTTTTAATATGTTGTTTATCATTGAAATCAAATAGTTAAAAATAAATCTTGCATGATGCATGTGACCCTAGGTGAAAATTTTTGAATTCAATGGTATAAACTTGTGTTTTTCACGCTTCCGTTCCTTCATGCCCCTCAGACATCCTCATGTGGAATAGCTGCCTAGATATCTCATACCTAGCATTCCTTCTGTGCTCACCATACAACTCTTGTAGTTGAAGGAGGATCTCACTTGCACTCTACATGTTCTCACACTGCTTTTATAACTCATTACCCATGGAAGCAAGCATATAACACTTAGCCCTCATATCATGCCCCTTCCACTTGTCCAAAGTTTCATGTTCCTCTTGGGTGGCCTCTGTGTCACACCTTACCCCTCTGTAAGGCATAACATGATCCCGTAGAATACTTAATGAACTACCGAACTTCACCTATCGATAACTCATTAAGTACCCTACAAGGGATTTTAAAACAATTTTCTTACATTTTGGAAGTGGTGAGCATTTTGATAAGAATTTAAAATCATTTATTCAAGTTTAAATACTAATAAAAATTTTTGTCCATTTTAATTTTGCCGCAAATTTTATAAAAATTTTGACAGAGTTCCCTCTGTATTTTGAGAAACCAGTTCTTCAAAGACCTGTAAAAAGCACTTCTAAAAATATTTCACAACTCCCAACCTTCAATAATTCTCAAATCAACTCAATTCAAGGCACTTCAAATAATTTCACAATACAAATCAAGATTTCTCATCTCAAAATATTTAATATCTTCATTAACAAAACATAAAGTAGGAAATTCATATGTACAAATATTAAATTACCATAGAAAATCCAAAATAATATTATTACAATTTATTTTCAACTACTCAACTACATTGATACATATAACATTTCCATATTTACATCAAAATTATCTACAAGGGTATAAAATAATACCCGTACAAAAGCTTGATGTGATCTTCAACTCAGTAGCAGCTCACTCTGCTGCTTTTTCCTTGCTCTTATCTGCGACAGCAAAATAAGCCATCGCTGAGTATAAAAATACTCAGTGGTGCACAATAAAAATTTAAAATGCCATAAATAAATCATTCATTGCCAAACATACTTTAATTATTTCTCAATCACATTTCACAAGTATCTAAGTTCATAATAACACCATTTTGTCAAATAATCTATTAAACACAGTTTAGTTAAACAATTTCATAAACACAGTGTTGCCGAGTCATACACAACTTAAGCAATGACACAAAATTTCCGATCAATGCCGTGTTGTACACCACGACAAAGCAATCTTAACTCCATTAATGAAAATCAATGAGGGAGGTGGCTAGCTAGCTAATGAGTACTCATCCGATCTACAACCTCAACTGGCAAGCCAGAGAGGGAGGAAAATAAACGATTTCAACCCCATAAATGGAGGAGGAATAATGTGATACTGTCATGCTAAGTGTGAACATAAAATCAATTCAAAACAATTTATATAAACAATTTATGAGAAATTTGATCAATTTTCAACGTCACATTTACAATTATAAAATGGCAACACAGTACATAAATAATCAAAGAAGTCAAATTTTTCAGATTAAAATATTTAAACAATTCTTATTGTGCACAAACCTCAAGCGAGTTGTCCCTTAGCCTCGACTCGGTTCCTCGGGTTCCTTCCCGATATTCTTTTCAACTGAAGCACACAATTTACAATGTTTCAGTACTAGAACTTAACATAAATCCAAAATAAATTTAGCTTCACAATTACCTAGCTCTAACGTGCTAAATTCGACATTCTTTAAATTTTGTGTTTCGGGTTACTATTCACTACACTATTCAAGTCAAATAGTTGACTTTCTAAGGCTTAATAGGTATGGGAATTCCAACTTCACCCACATACTACATTTTGGTCACTAAACTTGTTGGTTTTGGTTGTTTACTCAAATCCTAAGTCTTTTAGGCAAATTTGGTAAGTTTCGGTTTTGGAGTCCTAAGTTGTACTATTCTATTGGTCACTTTATTGTTGGAATTTGGCAAAACTTTCTTCATAGAAAATGTTCCTTATTGTCTTAAGTGTATTATCATTTTTTGATCACCCCAATTGGAGTTTTGTAGCTCAAGTTATAGCCAAAATACAATTACTGTTCACGTGCACTGTTCATGCTGCAATTTTGGTTCTGGCAGATTTTTGACCCAACTTCGTTCAGTAATTTGATCAAGTTAAGTCCATAATTTGGTCTAATTTCCTTCATACGAAATGTTCTACTATGTCTTAGGTTTCCATCAGTTTAAGAATCGTCTAAATCGGAGTTTTCTAGAGAGAGTTATAGCCATTGGAACTTTACTGCTCAATGGCAATTCTGCAGAGTTGCAGGTTCAATAACTCAACTTTGCTCAATAATTTGACTAGGTTAATGGCATAATTTGGGGTGGTGTTCTTCATGACAGTTTTAGATCTATGTCTTATCTAATTATTGGTAAAATATCAGGTCCTTTTGACCTTCCTAGCTCGAGTTATGACAAAATGAACAATTACTGTTCATTTGGTCAGTTTGGTGTAGTGGCAGCCTGCTCTCATTTCACTTTGGTCAATTGTTTCACTAAGTTTTGGTCAGTTTTTGGGAATGGTTCCTTAATGAAAATTGTGCCATTTTATGTCTATTTTCATTCCCAATTGGTGCCATATCAATTGGACTTTTAAAATTTGAGTTTTGGTCCTTCAAAGTTGGTTTGGTCATGCTGCCAGCAGCATGACCATTTGACCTACGAATTTAACTTCCATTCTCACAATTTCCACACATCTCTTTTGGTCATTATTGACCATTTTTCATCTCACAATAGACCAAAGTCATCATTTATGCATTTCTCCAAAATTTGCCTCAAAACCCTAATCTCACTACTTTGTTGCAATTAATCACATTTAAAAATTTCAACTTAACCATTCAACTAATTAAAGCTTTTAAACTCATTCTAATGCATCAAACCTCAATTACATGTTCAATTCTATCAATTCCATCAAACCCTAACCCCCATCAAGTTGGCTGAATTTCCCTTTTTCCCTCAACACAATATTTCTTTCCTTTTTCATTAAACTTTCACTTGCTCAACATCATTTTCATAAGTATAAATTAATTTAAGTTAGGAGAGGGAGACTTACCTTTGATGAAGCTTTTCCCAACTTCAATCTCTTCACTTTTTCTTCCTTTCTTTCCTTCTAAGTTCTTAACCAAGGTCTAATATCAAGATTTGGTGTTGGGAATTATGGGAATTATGAAGAAAATTTAGGGTTTTATGAGCTTCAAATATTCATCAATGGAGGATTTTTGAGAGAAATGGTGAGAGAGAGGGACGGTTGGACATGGGGAGGAAGAAAGTGATTTTTTTCTTTTTAATTGTTAGTAATTATCCCCTTTTAGAAGACCAAAAATTCGAATTTAATAAAATAAATTAATTAATCCTTTATGACATCATGCATGATGTCATCACCTTTGACTTTTCCATCTTCTTTTTTTTTTCTATTTATTTTTTTCTATTAGTTCTTTAATTTAATTCTCGATTCGGAAATTTTCTTTTCTCTGATTTTATTTGACAGTTAGGTCATGAGCCAGCTCTCGGGGTCAATTGACCGAATTGCCCCTCACCGGTTCAACCCGGTTTGTAAATAATTCCATATTTCTTCTGGCTCCCTGACCTAATTATTTGACTGGCTTAACAATTCTTTTTCATGATTTTCTCTTTTCCACAATGTTCATAAGGGTCCTAAGGACTGCGGCGTCACTTTTTACGGTTCGAAATTTGAGTTTAAAACGACTTCGTAGTCGTTCCCGAGATGGTCACTCATCGCTGTGACTCTCGGCTCGTTTAACCTCTTATGTTCTGTTTTTCTTATTTATAGTTAACTAATTAAACATTACTAAATATTTGTGTTTATGGCTTCTCAAGTTGTCTTAAGTGTGGCCCTAATCCCATTAATTGTCCGGACCGACACCGGTCACCGGAACAGTGAAATATACCAGGCTATACAAATAGGGGTGTTATAATTCTCCCCCCCTTAAATAAAATTCGTCTCAAAATTTTACCTGGTATCAATCTCTGAACAGCTGTGGGTGTTGTCTACTCATGTCCTCCTCTCATTCCCAAGTAGCCTCCTTGCTCGAATGATGGTTCCACAGCACTTTTACCAATGGTATCTGCTTGTTCCGTAGCTGCTTCACCTCATAAGCCAAAATCTGTATGGGTTTTTCTTCATATGTGAGGTCTGGATTTACTTCAATTTCTTCTACTGGCAGTATATGAGATGGGTCTGATCGATACCTCCTCAGCATAGACACATGAAAGACATTATGTATCTTCTCTAACTCTGGAGGTAGTGCCAAACGATATGCCAAAGGACCCACTCTTTCCAATACCTCATATGGCCCGATAAAACGAGGACTTAGTTTCCCCTTCCTACCGAATCTCATAATTCTCTTCCAAGGAGAAACTTTGAGGAAAACTTTCTCACCCACTGCATACTGAATATCTCTTCTTTTCAAATCAATATATGACTTCTGACGGTCTGTTGCAGCTTTAAGTCGACCTCTGATCACCCTGATTTTCTCTTCAGTCTGTTGAACAATTTCGGGTCCAATCATTTTTCTTTCACCCACGTCATCCCAACACAACGGGGTTTTACATTTTCCTGCCGTACAAAGCTTCATATGGAAGCATCCCAATGCTTGATTGGTAGCTGTTATTGTAAGCAAACTCAATCAAAGGCAAGTGTGTATCCCAACTACCCTCAAACTCAATCACACAAGCCCGTAGCATGTCCTCCAAGATCTGAATTACCCTCTCAGACTATCCATCTGTCTGTGGGTGGAATGCCATACTAAAGTTCAATCTGTTCCTAGGGCTCTCTGAAGACTACCCCAGAATCTAGAAGTGAACCTAGGATCTCTGTCTGATACAATGGATACTGGCACTCCATGAAGTCTCACAATCTCATCAATGTACAACCTGGCCAATCTGTCCAAACTGTAGTCCTTTCGGACTGGCAGAAAATGAGCAGACTTAGTCAGTCTGTCGATAATGACCCATACTGCATCATGACTCTTCTGTGTCCGCGGAAGTCCCATTACAAAATCCATCGTTATTCTTTCCCATTTCCATTTTGGCACTGACAGTGGATGTAATAACCCAGTTGGCATTTGATGCTCTGCCTTTACTTGCTGACAAGTTAGGCATTTGGATACAAACTCTGCCACATCTCTCTTCATACCCATCCACCAGTAAAGCTCCTTTAGTCCTCTATACATTTTTGTACCACCAGGGTGCATAGCAAAAGGAGACTCATGTGCTTCCTTCAAAATGATCTGCCTCAAATTAACATCATTAGGAACACATATTCTGCCTTGGTGTAGCAGTAAATCATCATCTCTGATTGAGAAATCTGGTTTCTTACCCTGCTGGACTTCTTCCATCAGCTTCTGATACTTCTTATCATTCTGAACAGCCATTCTAATCTGATCAATCAACACTGGCTTTACATGCCATGCAACTGCTATCTGCTCCACATCATTAATCTCTAAACTGGCATGTAATGATCTCAACTTATGTATCAAAGACAAAGGAGTAACTTGTAGACTTACCATAGTCTTGCGACTTAGGGCGTCAGCCACAACATTAGCTTTTCCTGGCTGATAGTCTATCAGACAATCATAGTCTTTTATCAACTCTAACCATCTCCTCTATCTCAAATTCAACTCTTTTTGGGTGCCTAAATACTTCAAACTCTTATGATCTGTGTAGATGTAGCACTTCTCCCCATACAAATAATGTCTCCAGATCTTAAGAGCAAACACGATAGCTGCAAGCTCCAAATCATGTGTCGGATAATTCCTCTCATGCAGTTTTAGCTGGCGTGATGCATAGGCAATGACATTTCGATCTTGCATCAACACACAACCTAACCCATTGTGTGAAGCATCGCTGTAAACTGTATATTCTTTACCTGGTGTAGGTAAAGTCAGGACTGGAGCCTCAGTCAAACATCTTTTCAATTTATCAAAACTTTGCTAGCATTTGTCTGTCCACTGAAATTTTACATCCTTTCTAAGTAGCTTGATCAATGGAGATGCCAACATGGAGAATCCCTTCACAAATCGACGGTAGTATCCAGCTAACCCCAGAAAACTACGAATCTCTGTGACATTTCTGGGTGGCTTCCAATTAAGGACAGCTTCAATCTTGCTAGGATCTACCTTAATACCCTCTGCTGATACTATGTGCCCCAAAAAGGATATCTCCTTTAGCCAAAATTCACATTTCGACAATTTGGCATATAGCTGTTTCTCCCTCAAAGACTGTAGTACAATCCGCAAATGTCTATCGTGCTCTTCCGCATTCCTCAAATAGACCAATATATCATCAATAAATACCACAACAAACTGGTCGAGGTATGGTCTGAAGATAGTGTTCATCAGATCCATAAAAGCAGCCGGAGCATTAGTTAACCCGAATGGCATGACCAAGAACTCATAATGGCCATAACGGGTTCTGAAGGGAGTTTTAGCAATACTCTGCTCTTGTACTTTTAGTTGATAATAACCTGATCTCAGGTCAATTTTGGAGAACACAGCTGCACCCCTCAACTTATCAAACAAATCATCAATACGGGGCAATGGGTATCTGTTCTTTATTATCACCTTATTCAACTACCGATAGTCAATGCATAACCGGAGAGTGCCATCCTTCTTCTTAACAAACAATACTGGCGCTCCCCAAGGTGACACACTAGGGCGGATGAAGCCCTTATCAAGCAACTCTTGCAATTGTACTTTCAATTCTTTTAGTTCTGCAGGTGCCATTCTGTATGGTGTTATGGAGATTGGGTCCACACCATGCATAACATCAATTTCAAACTGCACTTCTCTTTCTGGAGGTAATCCTGGCAATTCATCAGGAAACACATCCGGAAAGTCACATACAGTAGGAATGTCCTTCAGTGCTGGACTCCCCACTTGGGTGTCTATCACATGTGCCAAGTACGCCTCACAACCTTTTCTAATCATTTTCCTGGCCAGTGCAGCAGAAATGATGTTTGAAGGCAATAACTGTCTCTCATCATGTATTACTACATCACCATACTGAGGAAGACCAAAAGTGACTGTCTTCAGTCTACAGTCAATCATGGCGTGATGCCTGGCTAACCAATCCATGCCCAAGATAATGTCATAATCTCTGAAGGGCATTTCAATTAAATCGGACAGAAAAGTATGTCCTTGGATCACCAAAGGACAATCTCTATATAGCCTATTTACCCTGACCTCCTGGCCTAATGGACTAGTTACTAACACATCATAGTCCATTGGTACACACGAAATAGCAGTAGAACACATCACACTAGCACTAACATACGAATGTGTGGAGCCAGGATCAAATAACACATACACATCTTGGTCAAGGATGGAGAAAATACCAGCTACAACATCTGATGTTTCAGCCTCTTCCCTCTGACGCATGGTATACACTCTAATTGGTGCACCACTGGTTGCTGGCTAGTTAACAGTGCTTTGACTTCCAGGAGTGTTACCAGGACACCTACCTCTGCCTCTACCTCTAGCAACTGACGGTGACCCTCTAGGTGCAGAGACTTGGGTTGATCCTTCAGATGTGGCAAAAGATCCAGACCGGCGTGGACTAGTGCAATCCTTAGCGAAATGTCCGCTTCCTCCACAGTTAAAACATGCACCAGTAGCCTTGAAACAAACCCCACCATGAGTTCTACCACACGTTTCACACTGCTGGACCGATAGAGATCCTCGAAAAGCTTGTTGGGTGGTGACTGCATCGAGGTGGTCTTTGGCCGTAAAAATCGCCTCTGCCTCTACGGGAGCTAGATCCCCCAAACTGTTTCCTCTTGCCAGAACCACTTTCAGATGCTTGTCCAGTAGTCTTTTCAGCCTTCTCTTTCTCTTGTGAACCCTTCTTCACTGCCCTTTCAGATTCTATCCTTTCTAATTCCAAGGCTTGTGAGATCAATTCAGCAAAATTCTGATGTCTAAAACCCACAACTTGCATTCTCAGACTCTGCCTTAGCCCGGACTCAAACCTCTTGCATCTGTCCCTGGGGGTGGAGACTAAGCTTGCAGCATAGTGGCTTAGCCTTGAGAAATCTCTCTCATATTCTGCTACAGTTCGGTTCCCCTGTTTCAAACTCAAGAATTCTTGCAACTTCATGTCCACATATGCATTGGGAACCCATTTCTGTCGGAACTCCCTCAAAAAGTCTGTCCATGTCAGCACAGGTGGCTCAACCAGGCTGTGGGGGATGGTCTTCCACCATTCAAACGCATCCCCTTGCAACAAGGAAACAGAATACTCAAACTTCAGCTCTTCCGTACATTGCAGCTTTCTGAAAACTCGTTCCATTCTTTCCAACCAGCATTACGCCTCCGGTGGATCCACGGTGCCTTTAAACTCGGTGGCCCCAAATTTCATCAATTTTTCATCTCGCGAAGTGAATTTGTGGTTGTGCTACAGGTACTGGCATCTGAGCTTGTGGTGGCACATTATCCGCCATTTGCTGAAAGAAGGCAGCTATCTGCTGCATAAATTGTGTAGGAAACTGCGGTGCTGGAGCAGGAGCTGGAGTGGCTGACCCACTTACATTCTTGAGTGCTGGGGCTTCCCCTTGAACCTCAGCCTCAACAGATTGTTCTTCGAAATGATCTCCTCCTTCCATTCCATTTTCTCAAATTTTCTACTTCCTGAGATCAAACACAAGGAGGTTGACCTCCGTTAGTGCATTTTCATGATATAAATATGTCATATGTATCAATTAAAGACACTTGAGCAGTTGTACTTATTAAAGAAATATTCATATGCATAGTCAAAATTTATTATAAAACCATGCTCTGATACCACTAAAACATGTCACACCTTACCCCTCTGTAAGGCATAACATGATCCCGTAGAATACTTAATGAACTACCGAACTTCACCTACCGATAACTCATTAAGTACCCTACAAGGGATTTTAAAACAATTTTCTTACATTTTGGAAGTGGTGAGCATTTTGATAAGAATTTAAAATCATTTATTCAAGTTTAAATACTAATAAAAAATTTTGTCCATTTTAATTTTGCCGCAAATTTTATAAAAATTTTGACAGAGTTCCCTCTGTATTTTGAGAAACCAGTTCTTCAAAGACCTGTAAAAAGCACTTCCAAAAATATTTCACAACTCCCAACCTTTAATAATTCTCAAATCAACTCAATTCAAGGCACTTCAAATAATTTCACAATACAAATCAAGATTTCTCATCTCAAAATATTTAATATCTTCATTAACAAAACATAAAGTAGGAAATTCATATGTACAAATATTAAATTACCGTAGAAAATCCAAAATAATATTATTACAATTTATTTTCAACTGCTCAACTACATTGATACATATAACATTTCCATATTTACATCAAAATTATCTACAAGGGTATAAAATAATACCCGTACAAAAGCTTGATGTGATCTTCAACTCAGTAGCAGCTCACTCTGCTGCTTTTTCCTTGCTCTTATCTGCGACAGCAAAATAAGCCATCGCTGAGTATAAAAATACTCAGTGGTGCACAATAAAAATTTAAAATGCCATAAATAAATCATTCATTGCCAAACATACTTTAATTATTTCTCAATCACATTTCACAAGTATCCAAGTTCATAATAACACTATTTTGTCAAATAATCTATTAAACACAGTTTAGTCAAACAATTTCATAAACACAGTGTTGCCGAGTCATACACAACTTAAGCAATGACACAAAATTTCCGATCAATGCCATGTTGTACACCACGACAAAGCAATCTCAACCCCATTAATGAAAATCAATGAGGGAGGTGGCTAGCTAGCTAATGAGTACTCATCCGATCTACAACCTCAACTGGCAAGCCAGAGAGGGAGGAAAATAAACGATTTCAACCCCATAAATGGAGGAGGAATAATGTGATACTGTCATGCTAAGTGTGAACATAAAATCAATTCAAAACAATTTATACAAACAATTTATGAGAAATTTGATCAATTTTCAACGTCACATTTACGATTGTAAAATGGCAACACAGTACATAAATAATCAAAGAAGTCAAATTTTTCAGATTAAAATATTTAAACAATTCTTATTGTGCACAAACCTCAAGTGAGTCGTCCCTTAGCCTCGACTCGGTTCCTTGGGTTCCTTCCCGATATTCTTTTCAATTGAAACACACAATTTACAGTGTTTCAGTACTAGAACTTAACATAAATCCAAAATAAATTTAGCTGCACAATTACCTAGCTCTAACGTGCTAAATTCGACGTTCTTTAAATTTTTTGTTTCGGGTTACTATTCACTGCACTATTCAAGTCAAATAGTTGACTTTCTAAGGCTTAATAGGTATGGGAATTCCAACTTCACCCACATACCACATTTTGGTCACTAAACTTGTTGGTTTTGGTTGTTTACTCAAATCCTAAGTCTTTTAGGCAAATTTGGTAAGTTTCGGTTTTGGAGTCCTAAGTTGCACTATTCCATTGGTCACTTTATTGTTGGAATTTGGCAAAACTTTCTTCATAGAAAATGTTCCTTATTGTCTTAAGTGTATTCTCATTTTTGCATCACCCCAATTGGAGTTTTGTAGCTCAAGTTATAGCCAAAATACAATTACTGTTCATGCTGCAATTTTGGTTCTGGCAGATTTTTTACCCAACTTCATTCAGTAATTTGATCAAGTTAAGTCCATAATTTGGTCTAATTTCCTTCATAGGAAATGTTCTACTATGTCTTAGGTTTCCATCAGTTCAAGAATCGCTTAAATCGGAGTTTTCTAGAGAGAGTTATAGCCATTGGAACTTTACTGCTCAATGGCAATTCTGCAGAGTTGCAGGTTCAATAACTCAACTTTGCTCAATAATTTGACTAGGTTAATGGCATAATTTGGGGTGGTGTTCTTCATGACAGTTTTAGATCTATGCCTTATCTAATTACTGGTAAAATCTCAGGTCCTTTTGACATTCCTAGCTCGAGTTATGACAAAATGAACAATTACTGTTCATTTGGTCAGTTTGGTGCAGTGGTAGCCTGCTCTCATTTCACTTTGGTCAATTGTTTCACTAAGTTTTGGTCAGTTTTTGGGCATGGTTCCTTAATAAAAATTGTGCCATTTTATGTCTATTATCATCCCCAATTGGTGCCATATCAATTGAACTTGTAAAATTTGAGTTTTGGTCCTTCAAAGTTGGTTTGGTCATGCTGCTAGCAGCATGACCATTTGACCTACGAATTTAACTTCCATTCTCACAATTTCCACACATCTCTTTTGGTCATTATTGACCATTTTTCATCTCACAATAGACCAAAGTCATCATTTATGCATTTCTCCAAAATTTGCCTCAAAACCCTAATCTCACTACTTTGTTGCAATTAATCACATTTAAAAATTTCAACTTAACCATTCAACTAATTAAAGCTTTTAAACTCATTCTAATGCATCAAACCTCAATTACATGTTCAATTCTATCAATTCCATCAAACCCTAACCCCCATCAAGTTGGCTGAATTTCCCTTTTTCCCTCAACACAATATTTCTTTCCTTTTTCATTAAACTTTCACTTGCTCAACATCATTTTCATAAGTATAAATTAATTTAAGTTAGGAGAGGGAGACTTACCTTTGATGAAGCTTTTCCCAACTTCAATCTCTTCACTTTTTCTTCCTTTCTTTGTTTCTAAGTTCTTAACCAAGGTCTAATATCAAGATTTGGTGTTGGGAATTATGGGAATTATGAAGATAATTTAGGGTTTTATGAGCTTCAAATATTCATCAATGGAGGATTTTTGAGAGAAATGGTGAGAGAGAGGGACGGTTGGACATGGGGAGGAAGAAAGTGATTTTTTTCTTTTTAATTGTTAGTAATTATCCCCTTTTAGAAGACCAAAAATCCCAATTTAATAAAATAAATTAATTAATCCTTTATGACATCAGGCATGATGTCATCACCTTTGACTTTTCCATCTTCTTTTTTTTTTCTATTTATTTTTTTCTATTAGTTCTTTAATTTAATTCTCGATTCCGAAATTTTCTTTTCTCCGATTTTATTTGACAGTTAGGTCACAAGCCAGCTCTCGGGGTCAATTGACCGAATTGCCCCTCACCGGTTCAACCCGGTTTGTAAATAATTCCATATTTCTTCTGGCTCCCTGACCTAATTATTTGACTGGCTTAACAGTTCTTTTTCGTGATTTTCTCTTTTCCACTGTGTTCATAAGGGTCCTAAGGACTGCGGCGTCACTTTTTATGGTTCGAAATTTGAGTTTAAAATGACTTCGTAGTCGTTCCCGAGAAGGTCACTCATTGCTGTGACTCTCGGCTCATTTAACCTCTTATGTTCTGTTTTTCTTATTTATAGTTAACTAATTAAACATTACTAGTTATTTGTGTTTATGGCTTTTCAAGTTGTCTTAAGTGTGGCCCTAATCCCATTAATTGTCCGGACAGACACCGGTCACCGGAACAGTGAAATATACCAGGCTATACAAATAGGGGTGTTACACTCTGGAGGTAAGGGACCAGGAACACTTGAGTCTAGAACATATCCTATATGTTCAAGGTTCAGGACAAGTTTCAAATTTCTTAGCCAATCAGATAGATTAGGTCCTGTCAACCTATTGTGATCAAGTATGCTTGCAAGGATATGGATGGTGGTGGTTGTTCTGTGCTCATTATTATCAGAAAATTAATTACAGAAAATAACTAGATTAATTAGTAAATGTATCATGTAATTAACCAAAATGATTATGATCTTTTAATCAAATTGGTCCTCCCACTAGCTTAGCGAATCCTACACTTCCAAAGTAGAAAACGAAAATCCTAGTTAGATGGATTTCTAGTGGGTGATTGAATTCTTATAATTCTATTGATCATCCTCAGGTACATCCATTATTGGAATTACAATAAACTATAAGTGAGCAACTCCTTGCCCATCACATCTCATGTGAGGTTCAATCCTTTACCTAGCCCCTAATGCTCAAAATCTCAAGTACATCCATTATTGACTTATCTTGCATTAGTTAAGTTGATCCCATTGAGCCAGTAATTATGCAAATAATTTTAATGTCATCAAGTACATCCAATATTGGCCACCAAACCATTTACATATTTACAACATCTCATGCTTAACAATTATTCTTAAGAAAATCTATTAAATTAATTGCATCTTATGCAAGTATTTAAAATTTCTTAAAATAATTACCTCAATGGAGGGCCCATATTATAATTACTTTAATTATAGCATTTCTAACTTAATCATTTGTTTGGAAGATTTTATAGTCATCTTAATTACTATTAAGGTCTCACTTTGCACATTATCCAATTAGCATGCATATATCATATAATTGCATACATTCCCATACATCTCATGCATTCATGGATAATAATTAAATATGGTATGTTTGGCACTTTGGGATGCGTCTTTAGGACACCAGATGTTGTCCCTCTAGCTTTTCCATACCAAGATTGCCTATGGCAAACCTTGAACAGCTTCTAAAGCTTTTTTTATGAATTAGAAATTCAAGTTTTGCCTTTTAAGAGATTACTGATGTAAATAAGACACTAGAAATAATTTCTAGTATTTTTAATTCAAGAGATTATTTGCTAATCTCTTTGAAATGATGAGAGATGAAGAAGAAGAGAGGATGGCAGCCTCAAGGGTGGCAGCACAAAGGGAGGCAGCGGCTGGTTGTGTTTTGTTCTTTCATCCTCACACTTATATAGCTAGGTCACCACTTAAAACCCTTACCACAAGTCACCTTCTGATTGGCTCTAGGTTTAATTGACCCAATCACATTTTGCCAAGTGTTAAACCTATATTTAATCTTAATTTTAATCATCTTACATGATTAAAAGACATCTGGCAAGCTTATGTGTAGTGCCATATGTCACCATCTCATGGTGCCATATGTCACCCTGTGAAATGACCAAAATGCCCCTATGTCTTAATTTTGAGTTCTCAACCCAAAATAATTATTTCTCTTCTTCTAATCAATTTATATCAAATATAAATTAATTAATTAATCTCTATGTAACATCCTCACTTTAGCTAGTCCATATAATCTACTGTTCCAGTGACCAATGTCGGTCCGGACAGCTAGAATGTAACACCCTCCCCGTAGCAACTCCGTACATTCTACTGTTCCGGTGACCGGTGTCGGTCCGGACAGCTAGAACGTCTGGAAAAATATTTAAACTAAAGTCAGAAACCATAATTAACTCAAATATTAATAAGAAACACTTAGTAAAAATTTTAGAAATAAAATACAACCAAGTAAAACGAGCCGGTGCCCAAGCGATGGGTAACCGGAGGGAAGTTGCGGTTCTCGCAACGAGGAGCCCTAGACCCGGGAGAAAAATTATAAAATAATTTTTGGGACTCCAGAGAAGGGTTATTGAGGTTCCCATGGCATTAGAATGCCAAGAAAATACCTAGAAAAATTTTTCAATCGGTACAGACAATTTTGACCCGTTGAGCCGAACGGAGGGCATTTTGGTCATTTCGCCTTCAGAGGTGATTTTTGGCCGACTTGTCCAGTTGAGTAAATAATTAATATAACATAAAATATGAATAAACATTACTAGAAATGAAATTTGAAATGAGTAGTGAAAGAAAAGAAAAGAAAATGCAAAATAATGTAAAAATGACATCATTTAAAAATTTTGACCAATCACAAATTAAGCCATCAATTGACTAACAAATGAAAGACATAAATAAAGACTAAAGGAGTTAAAAAAAAACGTGAGCAGCTCCTTCTTCTCCTTCATGAAAACGTAACCCTCTCCTTTCCTCCCTCCATTGATGACCTTGGCAAGCTCATGAAGCCCTAAACTCCCACCATATTTCCTCAAGTTCTCAACACAAAAATTTATTCTAGAAGCTTGCTAAGGTGTTTGGGAGCAAAAGGGAGAAGAGAAATTAAAGTTGGCAAGCTTGGAGATTCTTCAAGTTGAGGTTAGTGCAACTATAAACATAAAACTCTTAAATTTCATGATTTTGGACTTGAACTTAGTAAGACTTGTAGTTTAAATGAACAAAAAAACCTTGTGTATGAACACTTGAATTTTGGCTGCCCTAGTAAAAGAATATGTAGGAATGTTTTGATAAGCTTGAAGTGAATTAGAAACCATATTTGAAGTTATAAACATATGAGTAATGCCTTAGTAGCTAACTAAGGTAAATGGCATAAATTATGGATTTGAATTAGGGTTTTGGGGAGTGAAAAATTGATTTGGCTTAGGAAATTGTTAGAGCACATTTTAATGGTCAATTAGTGACCATTTTAGGTATGTTGACCATAATTAGAACTGAAAAACAGTATGGTAAAGTGAAAGTGAAATCTGCCCTAGGATAGCAGCATAGGGACTGAAAATTCAGTCCCTTTGCACTGCCATAACTTGGGCTGTGTTAGTCCAATTGGTGTTTGGCCAATTGGACATGGAACTAGGCTTATAATGACACATTTTTGCTGAAGAAACCATGCCCAAAAGACCAAAGCAAGAGGACCAAAACTTGGCCCCAAATCTGGATACCCTGCACTGATTCTGCAGAATTTGCCAAATGAACAGTAACTGTTCATTTGGCCATAACTCACTGTAGATTTGGTCAATTGACCTGAAATTTTTACAGCAATAAGTTAAGACATAGACAAACAACTTTCATGAAGAAACCTACCCAAAATTATGACCAGAACCTAACCCAAATGGCAGTCACAGTTACTGTTCAAACATGCAACTCTGCAGATTTTGATTTGAGCAGTAATGTTTGGATGGCTATAACTCTCTCTAGAAAACTCGGATTTAGGCGATTCTTGAACCGATGGAAACCTAAGGCATAGTAGAACATTTCATATGAAGAAAGTTAGACCAAATTATGAACTTAACTTGGTCAAATTACTGACCAAACATGGACCAAAAATCTGCCAGACCCAAAATCTCAGCATGAACAGTGCACGTGAATAGTAAACTTATTTTGGCCATAACTTGAGCTACAAAACTCCAAATGGAGTGATTCAAAAAAGGAAATTCAACTAGACAAAATAAGGAACAACTTTCATGTTTTGCATTTCTTCAAATTCCCACAGCAACAGTGTCCAATGGAACAGTGAAGTTAAGTCACAAAAACAGAAAAATCTGCTCCTTTGGTTTAATACTTAGAAATGGTCTTAACACTTAATGCCAACAAGTTTTGAATGCCAAATGTGGTATATTGGGAGTGCCAAAGTCAGTGTACATATTTTCTATTCAAAAGTCAACCTTTTTGTTGACCAATGAGGTGAATAGTGACACCAAAACCAAAAATTAGCAATTTTGCCAAAATGACCTAAGCTTTGAGAAAGTGACCAAAACTAACAAGTTTTAAACACAAAATGTGGCATGTTGGGAGTGCCAAAGTCAATGTGCATATTTTTATTCTAAAAGTCAACATTTTTGTTGACCAATAAGATGAATAGTGACGCTAAAAATTTGAAATTTATAAATTGAAGAATTTAAAAGTTTCAAATGCCCTAGTAGGCCTAATGTGATTGGTTTGGATAGGTTGGCATGCCAATAGGGTTCTGATAGCAGTACTGCGTATGATGTATGGCTTCATTGCCATTCTGTGATGTGATAGCCTATGGCTATACTGATTATGATGTTTTACTTGGCTTTATGCCTTATTGTTTATATGGCTTATTAGCCATTCTGTTTGCACACCGGGAGACACATTGTGACCGATGGTGTGACGGCCCGAGGTACCTGGTACCCAGTGCTAGTTTACCCGTTTATCCAGTCCGGTCAATTTGTATAGGTTACTTGGGCATGGAAAAGTATAACTGTAATTGAACTGATTGTTAAAGAAAATACGAAAACTAAATATCAGGAATGATTACGATAGAATACAATGAAAACTTAAAATTCATGAAGAAGTTAATATCATAAAACGTAATTAGCCCTCGACTAAACACTAAGTTGGTAATTATTCAGTTCTTATGAACACAATGGCTAAGAAATTATGATTTTTATGTTGCATATTATTTCTTTCTATTTTATTATTTGCACCACTAAGCTTTATGCTTAGCGCGTCGCTTTTGCAACGCGTAGGTACTGAAGATTGGACAGAGCGCCAGTAGACCACAGATTCGGTAAGGCAGTTCACAGTTCTGCATAGTGTCTGTGTCACCTCACTGTCAGCAGTGCATTGGTAGGACGCTAGATGTCATTTTGGTATTTTGTAATTGATTTTATTTTCTCATATGTATTTGAACTTATGTAATATATTTTGATATTCATGTAAATAATGAAAAGTGTGGTTGTAAATGGAAAAGTGAATGTTTATCTATCATATATGCATGGTATCATATGAGATGGATGAATGATTGAGAAATGAATGGTTGACAAATGTTGAGAACTGAAATTGAGAAATATTGATGAGATTTTGATATTGGAGTTTGGAAATGATTGAATGTGAATATTGGAAGTGTTTTTCACAGGTTCCGAAGAACTGTTTTCTCCATTTTTAGCCGGTACTCCGCCGGATTTTCATTAAAAATTTTCGGAACCTCAAATAAATAATAATTTCGATAAACGGCTTAAATATATTATATTTCACAAGTTATATTCAAAAACTACGATAAAAATGAATTAAGATAAAATAGAGTGCTCCGGCACACTGAGTGGCATAACTTGCTCGGCTACACTGTAGTCGGGTAAGGGGTGTCACATAGAATGTTTGAAATTATAATTAGATTAAAGTGGGGAGTTATAAAGAAACTAAATAATTCTTCTAAAAATGAAGGAAAATTTTTAGAAACGAAATACACTAAGGTTAAACGAGCCGAAACCCCAGTGATGAGTAATCCGAAGGTGAAGTGATGGTGAAGGCCGTTAACAATCCTAGACCCGGGGAAAAATTTATAAAATAATTTCTGGAACTCCAAAGAAGGGTCATTGAGGTTGTTATGGCATTAGAATGCTAAGAAAATGCTTAGAAAAATTTTTCTATCGGTACACACAATTTTGGCTCGTTATGCCAAACGGAGGGCATTTTGGTAATTTCGTCTTCAGAGATGATTTTTGACCAACTTGTCCATTTATGTAAATAATTTATATGATATAAAATATGAATAAATATTGTTAAAAATTTAATTGAAATTAAGTAAACAAGAAAAGAAAAGAAAATGGGATTTATTACTTCATGCTTATGTAAGCATGAGGTAATTAAAAAGGGATGGCCAATCAAATTAAAGGAAGGCAATTAAAATACACTAAAGGATAAAGAAAAGGAGAAAAACTCTGGAATTTGCAGTAGCCACTCTCTCTTCCTCTCTTGCCGTCCCATATCTCTCCCTTACTCCACCATTTTTGAATTAACAAGCTCCCTTCCCTTAGTCCTCTCTCAATAAAACCTTAACCTAAAAACATAAAAACTTGTTCTTACATCCTAGTGAAGCTTTTGGGAACAAACAACTCGGGTTTTATCCCTGATAATTATTACAGCTTATTAGCTGTTCTGTTGCACGCCGGGAGACACAATGTGATCGATGGTGTGATGGTCCAAGGTACTTAGTACCCAGTGCCAGTTTACCCATTTATCCATTCCAATCGACTAGTATGGGTTACTCGGGCGATGATAATGAATCTTACAAATTTTTAATCAAATTATACTGCAATAAATACCAGGAATTAAGTCTACCAAAAATATAAACATACATTCTGCATATTTATATTATTTTAGTTATTTTATTTTATTTTATTTTATATTGTCACCACTAAGTAGAATTGCTTAGCACGTCGCTTTTGCCACGCGTAGGTACTGGAGACATAGCTGGGGAGCCCAGCAAATATCGAAGGGTGAACTTTGGTCAGACATCGAGTCTAGAGTCACCTCACATCTGCAGTGCACTTGGTAGGACATTAGTACTATGGGTAGCATTTGTATTTTGCATTTTGTATTAGTTTTGATTGTAATTACAAACTTTTGAACTTATTTGATAATGTAAAGATATGAAATTTCATGTTATTGAAATTTTCTGTATATTAAGTTGAAAAAATGAAATGTTGAAAAATATTTATGAATGTGCTTCAAGTGAGGATGTGAACAGAAAAAAAAAAATTCTGAAAATAGTATTGAGATTTTGAGATTGAGTTGAGATGTGTATAATGGAGTTCTGGATTTGGAAATTATATTGGAAGTGTCTTTTAAACAGGTCCAGAAGAACTGTTTTTCCAATTTATAGCCGACACTCTGTCGGATTTTCTATAAAAATTGCAGAAAAATTCAGATTTATCAAAAATTATAAATAAATGAATTAAAAGGGATAAATTGTAATTGAAATATGAATTGGTGCTCCAGCACACTGAGTGGCATATCTTGCTCGGCTACACTGTAGACGGATAATGGGTGTCACACTCTATTAATTAATTTCTCATTAATTAAATTCATATTTAAATACTTTAAATATAAATTTAACTTATACTATACATCCAATAACTTAGATTTGGTTTCAAGTCATGCTAGGGACTTTGCAATCTAATTGCAAATCAAACCTATTTAATTAATCAATTAAACTCTTTAATTAATTAATTAAATCATATTTAATTTGGTGATTACTTGTGTATGTGTGTGACTTACTAGGCTCATCACTAATTGGCAATGAGATATGATATCAACTCTTAATATCATTAGAACTCTTTCTTACCATAAATGATTTCTCTAAACCATTTTATCCACCTCATAGACCATGGTTAACACCTAGCATAGCATGCCATGGCCACCTAATCAGTAATAAAGTTTACCTTAAATGAACCTATAATCATATGTTACCATGCACTAGAAACTCTCTGTTACAAAATTCCAACTCAAGCTGGAGTCATGGTTTACGTCAAACTCGATTTGCTATGAATATTATGTTCTCTTTTAATTCTAGTTCTTGATTGAAAAGATTTTCTCATCAGAAACTCTTTTCTGATTAAATCTATCTGTCCTGGCCAAGAACTTGAAACATCAAAAACAATTAAATGAATATAGGATTTTATTCCTATTTACTTAGAGGAACAGATTCCATCTTGATCAACACCTACCTCCATATATAACTAGTAGGAGCCAACACATGCCTATATACCCATACACAGTACAAGTATGAAAGCAGTATCAAACTCAAACCACCTATATACAAGATAACTGTGCTATGTTAGGTCTAAAGATTATATGCACTGATATGATTTATGACAATACATTGACAAGAGTAAACTCCATGTGCTTGCCATAAATGTCACTGGTTCAACCTACTTATCATTTATAAGTGCCTATCATGTTTGTTATATGGCATGAGGCTCACCATTCTATCTTATTTACATCTCATATAAATAACTTGGGAACAAACATGATTACAATCTTTCTGGATAAGTCATGTCCTTATTGTGAAGTATCCTCGATTGTGAACCTATTTATGATACCTTGTGCTAGAAAAACTGTCACTCATATTCTTAACAACTTAAGAATAATATTTCTAGCAAAATATCAATGGACCTTTTTTATTACACATAAATATATTATGTAAACGGAAAAGTGAAAATACCTTTTATTAATAAAACATGTACAAGATACATACTAAATGATATGCTCTAGGGCACTACTAACAGCATCAATCCATTTTGAAGAGTCTATATCTGATATAGCTTCTTTATAGGTAAGTGTATCATCTCTATGATCTATTTCTTCATGAGTAGACAGCTTTTGTTGATCTTCATAAAGGAAACTATATCTCACTGGTGGGTGAGATACCCTGGTTGATCTACTAGGAACAACTGCAGATGTTTCATCAATAGGTGTAGGTTGACTAGATGGATCTATATCCATTTGATTTGTTGGTTGGCCAGAATTTTCCAATTCTAACTTTATTTGCCTTCCTTTACCTCCATCTTAAACAAACTGCTGTTCAAGAAATATGGCATCTCTACTTACCACAACCATTTGTGATGTAGGCAAATAAAAATAATATCCATAACTATTTTTTGGATATCCAACAAATTGACCCTTTTCTGATCTGGTTTCTAATTTATCAGTGTTAAGCTTTTTGATATAAGCTGGACAACGCCAAATCTTTACATGCTTAAGACTTGGTTTTCTTCCATGCCATATCTCATAAGGTGTGGAAGATACTGATTTTGATGGAATCCTATTCAGAATATGCAAAGCTGATTCTAATGCAAATCCCCAAAAGGAGATTGGCATATCAGTATAGCTCATCATACTACGTAACATATCTAATAGGGTACGATTTCTCTTTTCAGATACACTATTCAGCTGTGGTGTTCCTGGAGGAGTCAGCGGGGAAACAATGCTATGCTCTTTGAAGTATTTATCAAATTCAGTACTCAAGTATTCACCTCCACGATGTGATCGAAGAGCTTTAATACTTTTTTTTGTTTAATTTTCTACTTCAGATTTAAATTCTTTGAACTTTTCAAAGGATTCATGTTTGTATTTCATCAAATACAAATACCCAAACCTTGATTTATCATCAGTAAAGGTAATAAAATAATGAAAATCGCCTCAAGCCATTTCTTTAAATGGACCACATACATCACTATGTATTAGTTCCAAAATATTTTCAGCTCTTAGTCCATGTCCAATAAAGGGTAATGCAGTCATTTTGCCTTGAAGGTAGGATTCACAAGTTGAAGTAGGTCCAGAACCTAATGAGGATAAAATCCCCATTTTCTATAGCTTTGCAATCCTATATTATGCAACATGACTTAATCTTAAGTGCCAAATATATTTTGAACTTTGATTTTCACCATGGCATTGCATTCTTTTAGATCACTTGCATTCAATTTGTGTTTGTCATTATTATCCAAATAATAAAGACCATCATTCATATAACCTAAACCAATATATTTATTTCCAAAATAAATATTGCAAACATCATCTGTGAATTGAAATTCATAACCATTTCTAGTCAAACTAGATATAGAAATGATGTTCTTAAAAAGCATTAGGCACATATAAAATATTATCCAAACACAAAACATGTCCAGACATGTAAAAAGAATTAGATCCTATGGTTAAAGCTTCAACAGTTGAGCTATCGCCAATCCGGAGTCTAACATCTTGAGAACGCAAGCTGCTACTATTTGCTAGTTCCTGCATATCATAAGAAATATGAAAACTGGCACCAATATCTAAAACCCAAGCTATAGATGAACTATGAGTATCATCAGAATCTAAATAACAAGATATGGACATACCTTTTGAAGGTGTATATGGACATACCTTTCGAAGGTGTATCCTTCTTGTCCTTCCGAGAAGCAAGATACTCTGGGCAGTTCCTTTTCCAGTGCCCATCCTATTGGCGGTGGAAACACTTTCCTTTGCCTCCATCAGCTTTAGTCTTCCCTTTCTATTTAGCTATTTTCTTAGAAGGACCAGGAATCTGAAGTTTCTTTTTCTTATTGCCCTTCTTCTTGTTGGACTTTTTAGCAGAAGAAGTGTGACACCCCTTACCCGTCTACAATATGGCCGAGTAAGATATGTCACATAGTGTACCGGAACACTCTATTTTATTTTAATCATTTTTATCCTTCCTAATTTATTTCTTTCATAGTTATGAAGTATAATTCGTGAAATATCATTCATTGAAGTCATTTATTGAAATCAAAAATTTATTTGAGGTTCCGCAAATTTTATAGAAAATCCGGCAGAGTACCGGCTAAAAATAGAGAAAACAGTTCTTCGGAACCTGAGAAAACACTTCCAAAATTCTCAATCAATCCCAAACTCTATTTCACCAACAAAATCTCAATATTTCTCAAATATACTCCCAATTCCCATTCATTCATTTCATAGGATATTCATGTACAAATCATAAATAAATATTCACTTTTTCATTCATAAACATAATTTTCACTATTTACATTGAGAACAAAATACATTACATGAGTCTCAATTTCACATGAGAAAATAAAAGTTAATTACAAAATATCAAAATAAAACCTAGTGTCCTACCAATGCACTAATGACGGTGAGGTGACACGGACACTATGTAGAGCTACAGAAGGTCTCACCCAGTCTGTGGTCTACTAGGCTCTCGGTCGGTCTCTCCATAACCTACGCGTGGCAAAAAGCAACGCGCTAAGCAATAATGCTTAGTGTTGCCAATAATAAAATAAAAAGAAATAACAGAAAATAAATATGCAGTTCATGTTCTGATGTCTTATGCAGACAATTTTTCAATCATTATTGGTAATATTATTTATTTTGCACTTGTTATATTCATAATTTCATTAAATTTATTCACTTTCATTTTTGGTTGCCCAAGTAACCTATACTGGATGACTGGACTGGATAAACGGGTAAACTGGCACTAGGTATCTAGTACCACGGGCCGTCACACCATCAGTCACATAAGCATCTCCCAGTGTGCAACAGAACAGCTAATAAGCTGTAGTAACATTAGGCCCAAGGCCAAGTATCAACACAATGTCAGAATGGCTAAAAGCCATAAAATCACAGAATGGCATAATGCCATGTTCAGTACTACTAACTGAACCCTATTGGTATGCTAACTTATCCAAACCAATCTTGCTAGGTGTACTAGGGCATGTTACACTTTCAAATTGTACAATTCTTGAAATTTAAGTTTAGGTGTTACTATTTATTTCATTAGTCACCTAAAATGTTGACTTTTGCATAGACAATATGTACATTGGTTCTAATACTCCCAACATATCACATTTTGCATTCTAAAATTGTTGGTATTGGTTGCCAATACCATTTCTAAGCTTAGTGTTAGTTATTCAAAAATTTTAGATTTCAATCCTCATATTTACTGTTCCATTGGTCATTTATACAGTAGGAATTTTGTGACACCCTTTACCCGTGTACAGCATACCCGAGTAAGTAATGCCACACGGTGTATCGGCACACTCTAATATTCCTCAATTAGTTTATACAATGCTTTTGCATATAATTTAATGAAATACAATTTATTTAAGCCATTTATCAAAAGTATTATTCATTTAAGGTTCCGAAAATTTTAAAGAAAATCCGGCGGAGTACCGGCTAAAAATGGAGAAAACCGTTCTTCGGAACCTGTTAAAAACACTTCCAATATTTTTATTCCATCATCTCAAACTCCATTTATCCAAAATCTCAACAATATTTCTCAAACATCCATTATCAACACCAATCTCAATATCAAGATTTCAACATTTCAATTTCTATTTTCATTCATCATTCACATGTGATGTTCGCATATAGATCACAAGTAAACATTTACTTTTCCATTAACAATATAATTTTCATAATTTACATATACATCAATATACATTACACAAGTTTAAATACATATGAAGAAAAATCAACATTTAGTTACAAAATGTCAAAATGACACCTAGTGTTCTACCAATGCACAGCAGAAGTTGAGGTGACACGGACACTGAGCAGATCTACAGGATGAACTCACCCAGTCTGTGGTCTACTGGGCTCATGGTCAGGATCTCCAGTACCTACGCGTGGCAAAAGCAACGCGCTAAGCAATAATGCTTAGTGGTGCAATAATATAATAGAAGAAAATAGCAAGAAAAAAATAAATGTGTATACAATGTGTATGTTTTCTTTGTTTGATCTTGGTATATTCATTAATTCATTAACTTTGTTCACTTTTATTCATTTGGTTGCCCCAAGTAACCTACACTAGACGACTGGACTGGATAACGGGTAAACTGGCACTGGGTACCTAGTACCTCGGGCCGTCACACCATCGGTCACATATGCATCTCCCGGTGTGCAAATGAGCGCTAACAATGTCAGAATAATATCGGGCACAAGGCCAAGTCTCAATGCAAAGTCGAATGGCTAAAAGCCATGAAATCACAGAATGGCATTTTTGCCATGTGCGATCGCTAATCGAACCCTATTGGCATGCCAAACTATCCAAACCAATCTTGTTAGGTATACTAGGGCATTTGAAACTTTTAAATTTGTCAATTTGTGAATTTCAACTTTTTGGGTGTTACTATTCATCATTGGTCAACAAAAATGTTGACTTTTAGCATAAAAATGTGTACATCAACTTTGGCACTCCCAACATACCACATTTGGTGTTTAAAACTTGTTGGCATTAAGTGTTTTTGCAATTTCAAAGTGTAACCCACACTAGCAGAAAATTTCAGTTTTGGTGCCCTAACTTCACTGTTCCATTGGACACTGTTACTGTTGGAATTTGAAGAAATGTAAAACATGAAAGTTGTTCCTTATTTTGTCTAGTTGAATTTCCTTTTTTGAATCACTCCATTTGGAGTTTTGTAACTCCAGATATGGCTCAAAAACCCAGGCTGTCCGGATATGCAGTCTGCAGAATTTTACCATATCTACAGTGCATGAACAGTGACTTGAGTCACTTGGTTGAATGGGTTCTGGCCATAATTTGGGGTAGGTTCCTTCATGAAAGTTGTTTTTCTATGTCTTAACTTGTTGCTGTAAAAATTTTAGACCAATTGACCAAATTTACAGTGACTTATGGCCAAATGAACAGTTACTGTTCATTTAGTCAAATTCTGCAGAGGCAGTTTCAGGGTTCCGGATTGTGGCTGAGTTTTGACCCTTTTGCTTTGGTCTTTCGGGCATGGTTTCTTCAGCAAAAATGTGCCATTATAAGCCTAGTTTCATGTCCAATTGGCCAAACATCAATTGGACAAGCACAGCCCAAGTTATGGCAGTGCAAAGGGACTGAAATTTCAGTCCCTATGCTGCTGTCCATAGGGCAGCCTGCAACCTCACCCTGCCATAGTATTTTTCAGTCCCATTTATGGTCAACACATCTAAAATGGTCACTAATTGACCATTACAATATGCCCTAACAATTTCCTAAGCCAATTCACACTTTCACCTTTCCAAACCCTAAGGTTCAAATCAATTTATCCATAAAACTCAATTTAACACACTAGTTTAACTTCTATGAAAATTTATAGCTTAAACATAATCTTTAATTCATGTTAGGTCCATTAAAACCATCAAAACACTCCCTTATTCTTCCTCCCTTAGGGCTACCGAAATTGAAGGCATGCATAAGTATAATTTCCATTCACTTGAGTTACAAATTATTGCTCACTTAAAGGCTTTAACATGGAATAAAGGTGATTTGAGTATTTATATGCACTAACCTTGTTTGGGCAGATTTTTCCCACCTCTAAACCTCAATTTCTTTCCCCTTGTTGGCTGCCAAGAGATTGTTTAAGATGTGGGGTAAAGCTTTAATGAAGGGAAGTTAGAGAAATATAGTGAAACAAGGTAGGAATTTGAGGTTGCTTGATTGAACTTCAATGGAAGGTGGAAGGGGAAATTTCGGCTGCACTAGAGGAGATAGGGTTGGCTGCTGGTTTTTGGTCTTCTTTAGTCTTCATTTATCTCTTTAATTTGTTAGTCAAATGGGTGCTTAATTATGATTGGTTGGTAATTATAAGTGACATCACAATGATGTCATAAATGGCCATTTTTCCTCAATTTCTTTCCTTTCTTCCACTACTCAAATTCAATTTAATTTCTAGCAATATTTCTTCATATTTTATGTCACATTAATTATTTACTCAACTGGACAAGTCGGCCAAAAATCACCTCGGAAGGCGAAATGACCAAAATGCCCTCCGTTTGGCTTAACGGGTCAAAATCGTCTGTACCGATTGAAAAATTTTTCTAGGTATTTTCTTGGCATTCTAATGCCATTGGAACCTCAATTACCCTTCTCTGGAGTCCCAAAAATTATTTTATAATTTTTCCCCCGGGTCTAGGGCTCCTCGTTGCGAGAACCGCAACTTCCTCCGTGACCCATCGCTTGGGCACCACTGCTTGACTCGCTTGTATTTTATTTCTAAAATTTTTACTAACTTTTTCTTATTAATATTTGAGTTAATTAGGGTTCCTGACTTTAGTTTAAATATTTTTCCGGATGTTCTAGCTATCCGGACCGACACCTGGCCACCGAATAAGAGGATGTACGAGTGGTTATCGGAGGGTGTTACAACTCTTCCTCTAATTTAAATTTCGTCCTCGAATTTACCGATGCAAACAGCTTGAGGGAACTGTTGCCTCATCGACTCTTCACTTTCCCAAGTTGCCTCCTCGGTGTTGTGGTGCCTCCAAAGCACTTTCACCAATGGAATTTGCTTGTTCCTCAATTCTTTTACTTCCCGAGCCGTGATCCGTAGAGGTTCCTCTTCATATGTCAAATCCGCTGTATTTCAATTTCTTTTCTCGAGATGACATGCGAAGGATCCGAGCGATATCTTACGAGCATAGACACGTGGAACACATTGTGGATCTTGTCCACTCGGTGGTAAAGCTAGCCTATAGGCCACTGGACCCACACGCTCAATGACTTCATATGGGCCAATGAACCTAGGGCTTAACTTACCTTTCCTTCCAAACCTCAATACCTTCTTCCATGGTGACACCTTGAGGAACACTTTGTCGCCAACCCCATATTCTATTTCTTTTCTCTTGGTCGGCATAGGATTTCATGCATGCGAGGCAACCTTCAAGTTGGCTTTGATTGATTTCACCTTCTCCTCACTGTTTCACTGTGTCCGCCCTACCGCTTGTCTTCGCCAATTCAGTCCCAAAGACACCGGAGTTCTACATTTTCTCCCATACAATAGCTTCATACGGGGCCATTTGGATACTAGCTTGGTAGCTATTGTTGTATGCAAATTACGCGATGGGAGGTATCTATCGACTTCCTCAAACTCAATGACACAACTCCTCAAAGATATCCTCAAGGACGACAAGTATTTCACGTTATTGTTATCATTTCAATTCAATATTTGTATCAATTTCATGGGTTTCAATTGTTTACCGGATTACTCTTTACGATTGCCCATCCGTCTCGAGGATGGAAAGTCAGGCTTGAAATGGAGTTGTGTACCTAAGATTCATGCAACTTCTTCCAAAATCTCGATGTAAACCTTGGGTCTCGATCGATATGATGGAAAGTGGGATTCCATGCGCTAACTATCTCACTAATATACAATCGCTAACTTCTCCAGGTGAGTAGTCATCCTAATCGGGCAGAAAGTGTGCTGACTTTGTCAATCTATCAACTATCACCCATGCTGCATCATGTTTCTTCCGGGTGAGAGGTAGACCACTTACAAAATCCATGGTGACCCGATCCCATTTCCATTCGTATGCGATAGGTCAGAGCAAACCCGATGGAACTTGATGTTCGCTTGACTTGCGACATGTCAAGCATTTAGTCACATAATCAGCTATGTCTTTCTTCATACTGTGCCACCAATATCAAGCTTCGTGTCATGATACATCTTTGTACTTCACGGTGCATAGCATATACACCGTGTGTGCCTCTTTTAGAATCTCGGCTTTCAATTCCCCATTATCTGGTACACAGTCTTCCTTTGTAATACAGACACCCATCTGCTTTCACCTCATAGTCAGTTGCTTTTCCCTCTGGGATTTTGCTCATAATAGCCATTAGCTTCTCATCTGCCTTTTGCCCATCTAATATCTGCCAGAGGTGTTTGGCCTCACTTGCAACTCGGCCAAAATAGCTCCATCCCGAACCAAGGATAGACGGCATTCAATGATCTCAAAGTCGATGGACTTTCTGCTCAAAGCATCAAGAACTACATTTGCCTTCCTGTGATGGTAGTCAATTACAGTCATAATCCTTCAGAACTCAATCCATCGCCTCTGTCTAAGGTTGAGCTCCTTCCGGGTTGGCAAATATTTCAGCTTACGTGGTCGGTGTAAATATAGCACTTTTCACCATACAAGTAATGCCTCCATATCTTGATCACGAAGATAATTGCTGCAAGCTCTAGATCATGGGTAGGGTAGTTCTGTTCATGTGGCCTTAACTGCCTGGAAGCATAGGCGACCACCTTCCCCTCTTGCATCAATACACACCCCAGCCCATTATGTGAGGCATCACTATAGACCACAAAGTCCTTCACGACCTTTGTGTGTGCTGCTGGTGCCTCTGTTAACATAGCCTTCAACTTCTCAAACTGGTCGACATTTATCATTCCATCCGTCGACATTCTTGTGTAACAACTTGGTCATTGGAGCAGCTATTAGGGAAAATCCCTTCACAAATCTCCTGTAATACCCAGCTAGCCCCAAGAAACTTCTGACCTCAGTTGTGTTTCTGGGAGGTTTCCATTCCATCACTGCTTCTATTTTCTTGGGATCCACCCTAATCCCATCAGCTGACACTATGTGTCCAAGGAATGCAATCTCATCCAGCCAAAAGTCACACTTGGACAACTTAGCATACAACTTCTTTTCTCTCAGGGTTTGCAGAACAATCCTCAAATGCTCATCATATTCTTCCCTGGTCTTGGAATACACCAAAATATCATCAATAAAGACCACTACGAACCGATCTAGGTATGGATGGAAGATACGGTTCATAAGGTCCATGAATGCCGCTGGTGCATTTGTTAAGCCAAAGGGCATCACCAGAAACTCATAATGCCAATAACAGTTCCTGAATGCAGTCTTGGGCACATCTACATCCTTCACCCTCGGTGATGATACCACGATGCGAGATCAATCTTAGAAAATACTCCTGCTCCCTTCAACTGATCAAACAGATCATCAATTCTAGGCAACGGATATTTGTTCTTTACTGTCACTTTATTCAACTGCCGGTAATCAATACAAAGCCTCAAAGTCCCATCCTTCTTTTTCACAAACAGCACTGGAGCTCCCCATGGTGACACACTGGGGCGTATGAACCCCTTATCAAGCAACTCTTGCAACTGAGTTTTCAACTCCCTCAATTCGATGGGTGCCATCCTATAAGGGGCAATGGAAATGGGTCTTTGTACCGGCAGTGTCTCAATGGCAAATTCAACTTCCCTTTACGGTGGCAAACCAGGCAACTCTTCAGAAATACCTGCAGGAAGTCTCTTCGTGGGTATGTCACTCGAGTTTGGCTTAGCACCTAGTATCCACCACATGTGCTAGGTAGGCTTCTGACCTTTTTCATCATTCTTCTTGCAATCGTGGTGAGATGACATTGACAGAAATCATCCTTTCCCCCACAACTGTGATCTCATTACCCTCAGGGATTTTCAAAGAAATTCTCTTCAATTTGCAATCAACCATTGCCTGATGACGTGACAACCAGTCCATTCCCAAAATCACGTCAAACTCATGGAAAGGCAACTCAATCAAGTCTGCCAAGAATTCATACCCCTGAATCCTTAACGGGCAACCCTTGTATACTTTGTTCACTACCACACTGTGGCCCAATGGATTAGTGACCAGAATATCTTGGTCACTTTCCCCTACCAGTATCCCCCTTTCTACGGGTAGATTGATGCAAATGTAGGAATGAGTGGATCCTGGATCCACCAATGCATGCACAGGTGTAGTGTAGAGGGAGAACGTACCCCTGATGACGTCCGGGGCATCTTGCTCCTCCTGAGCTCTCAGGGCATAATTTCTGGCAGGTGGTCTGTTATCTGGCCTCTCTGCTGGCTCAGATGCAGGCCTCTGAGATGGTCCCACAGCTTCGGATTTACCAGACCTTCTACCCCTTGGTGGTGTAGGAGCAGGTCTGTCTGCTTGTGTTGGAGCAGCTGTAGTAGTTCTGCGTGGGCAGTTTCTCAGCTGATGTTCTGTCGACCCACATCTCAAGCAAGCACCAGTTACTCTCCAACATTCCCCCTTATGCCATTTCTGACAGTGTGGACATGCCGGAGATGCTGGGGCTGGTCCCCTGAACCCCATCCCTGGAGAGCTGCCCACTGATGGTGTGGACTGACCTCTCCTAGGGGTGAGCGTGGCACAGGCCCCGAGACCACGACCACGTGGCTGACCGAACTCGTGCGGGAGGACCCTTAAACTTCTTCCCAAATCCAGGGGTGGAACTAGACTGACCTGGTCCCCTCTTCTGCTGTCTCTCCCTTCTGGTCTGCTCATTGATTCTCACTTTTTCAACCCTTATTGCAGCTTCCACTAGCTTGCTAAATTCTGTGATTCCTAAGGCAGTGAGCTGTATCTTGATATTGTCATTCAGTCCCTCTTCAAATCTCTTGCACCTTTCAGCTTCGTTAGGGACTATTTCCCTTCCATAGCGGCTTAACCGAACAAACTCCTTCTCATACTCGGCCACTGACAACTGTCTCTGCCTCAGGTTAATGAATTCCCTTCTTCTCTCTTCCAGGTATACAGTACCCACATATTTCTTCTTGAACTCAGAGAGGAAGAAGTCCCAAGTTACAGCTCTGGCTGCACTTCACTGGACACAGTGTCCCACCATCCGTAGGCATCGTCTTGTAACAAGGATATAGCGACTTCTAAGTTACGCTGCAGTGCGATGGAGTTGTTTTAAGACTACTGCCTGCATTCAACCAATTCTCGGTACCATGAGTCATCTTCTCTCTTGCCATAGAAGTCCACGACTCCAAACTTCCTTAGCCTTTCAGTGTGATTTACTGTGTGGAGCTGGTGGTGGTGGTGGTGCTGGCATTACCCCGGCCATTTGTCTGAAGAAGTCGGCCATTTGTTGGAACATGGCCTGTGGAGGCTGAGCAGGCTCTGCTTGAGCTGGTGGAGCAGATTCTCTCATGCCCCCAGTCTCAGCTGCTGCAGGTGGAGCATGACTCTCCACTTCCTCCTCAACGGCTCTCTGTGATGTAGGGTCCATATCCTATTCAAAATAAGAAAGACAAACAGATCTGCATTAGTGTCACCTCGACTCTTACAAATGCAATGCATGGTATGGACTCAATCTAGGACCAGAAACGCCTAAACCGTGCTCTGATACCACTAAATGTGACACCCTTTACCCGTGTACAGCATACCCGAGTAAGTAATGCCACACGGTGTATCGGCACACTCTAATATTCCTCAATTAGTTTATACAATGCTTTTGCATATAATTTAATGAAATACAATTTATTTAAGCCATTTATCAAAAGTATTATTCATTTAAGGTTCCGAAATTTTTAAAGAAAATCCGGCGGAGTACCGGCTAAAAATGGAGAAAACCGTTCTTCGGAACCTGTTAAAAACACTTCCAATATTTTTATTCCATCATCTCAAACTCCATTTATCCAAAATCTCAACAATATTTCTCAAACATCCATTATCAACACCAATCTCAATATCAAGATTTCAACATTTCAATTTCTATTTTCATTCATCATTCACATGTGATGTTCGCATATAGATCACAAGTAAACATTTACTTTTCCATTAATAATATAATTTTCATAATTTACATATACATCAATATACATTACACAAGTTTAAATACATATGAAGAAAAATCAACATTTAGTTATAAAATGTCAAAATGACACCTAGTGTCCTACCAATGCACAGCAGAAGTTGAGGTGACACGGACACTGAGCAGATCTACAGGATGAACTCACCCAGTCTGTGGTCTACTGGGCTCACGGTCGGGATCTCCAGTACCTACGCGTGGCAAAAGCAACGCGCTAAGCAATAATGCTTAGTGGTGCAATAATATAATAGAAGAAAATAGCAAGAAAAAAATAAATGTGTATACAATGTGTATGTTTTCTTTGTTTGATCTTGGTATATTCATTAATTCATTAACTTTGTTCACTTTTATTCATTTGGTTGCCCCAAGTAACCTACACTAGACGACTGGACTGGATAATGTAGTAAGCGCTGGGTACCTAGTACCTCGGGCGTCACACCATCGGTCACATATGCATCTCCGGTGTGCAATGAGCAGCTAACAAGTGTAAATAATATCAGAGCACAAGGCCAAGTCTCAATGCAAAGTCGAATGGCTAAAAGCCATGAAATCACAGAATGGCATTTTTGCCATGTGCGATCGCTAATCGAACCCTATTGGCATGCCAAACTATCCAAACCACTATTGTTATGTATACTAGGGCATTTGAAACTTTTAATTTTTTCAATTTGTGAATTTCAACTTTTTGGGTGTTACTATTCATCATTGGTCAACAAAAATGTTGACTTTTAGCATAAAAATGTGTACATCAACTTTGGCACTCCCAACATACCACATTTGGTGTTTAAAACTTGTTGGCATTAAGTGTTTTTGCAATTTCAAAGTGTAACCCACACTAGCAGAAAATTTCAGTTTTGGTGCCCTAACTTCACTGTTCCATTGGACACTGTTACTGTTGGAATTTGAAGAAATGTAAAACATGAAAGTTGTTCCTTATTTTGTCTAGTTGAATTTCCTTTTTTGAATCACTCCATTTGGAGTTTTGTAGCTCCAGATATGGCTCAAAAACCCAGGCTGTCCGGATATGCAGTCTGCAGAATTTTACCATATCTACAGTGCATGAACAGTGACTTGAGTCACTTGGTTGAATGGGTTCTGGCCATAATTTGGGGTAGGTTCCTTCATGAAAGTTGTTTGTCTATGTCTTAACTTGTTGCTGTAAAAATTTCAGACCAATTGACCAAATTTACAGTGACTTATGGCCAAATGAACAGTTACTGTTCATTTGGTCAAATTCTGCAGAGGCAGTTTCAGGGTTCCGGATTGTGGCTGAGTTTTGACCCTTTTGCTTTGGTCTTTCGGGCATGGTTTCTTCAGCAAAAATGTGCCATTATAAGCCTAGTTTCATGTACAATTGGCCAAACATCAATTGGACAAGCACAGCCCAAGTTATGGCAGTGCAAAGGGACTGAAATTTCAGTCCCTATGCTGCTGTCCATAGGGCAGCCTGCAACCTCACCCTGCCATAGTATTTTTCAGTCCCATTTATGGTCAACACATCTAAAATGGTCACTAATTGACCATTACAATATGCCCTAACAATTTCCTAAGCCAATTCACACTTTCACCTTTCCAAACCCTAAGGTTCAAATCAATTTATCCATAAAACTCAATTTAACACACTAGTTTAACTTCTATGAAAATTTATAGCTTAAACATAATCTTTAATTCATGTTAGGTCCATTAAAACCATCAAAACACTCCCTTATTCTTCCTCCCTTAGGGCTACCGAAATTGAAGGCATGCATAAGTATAATTTCCATTCACTTGAGTTACAAATTATTGCTCACTTAAAGGCTTTAACATGGAATAAAGGTGATTTGAGTATTTATATGCACTAACCTTGTTTGGGCAGATTTTTCCCACCTCTAAACCTCAATTTCTTTCCCTTTGTTGGCTGCCAAGAGATTGTTTAAGATGTGGGGTAAAGCTTTAATGAAGGGAAGTTAGAGAAATATAGTGAAACAAGGTAGGAATTTGAGGTTGCTTGATTGAACTTCAATGGAAGGTGGAAGGGGAATTTTCGGCTGCACTAGAGGAGATAGGGTTGGCTGCTGGTTTTTGGTCTTCTTTAGTCTTCATTTATCTCTTTAATTTGTTAGTCAAATGGGTGCTTAATTATGATTGGTTGGTAATTATAAGTGACATCACAATGATGTCATAAATGGCCATTTTTCCTCAATTTCTTTCCTTTCTTCCACTACTCAAATTCAATTTAATTTCTAGCAATATTTCTTCATATTTTATGTCACATTAATTATTTACTCAACTGGACAAGTCGGCCAAAAATCACCTCGGAAGGCGAAATGACCAAAATGCCCTCCGTTTGGCTTAACGGGTCAAAATCGTCTGTACCGATTGAAAAATTTTTCTAGGTATTTTCTTGGCATTCTAATGCCATTGGAACCTCAATTACCCTTCTCTGGAGTCCCAAAAATTATTTTATAATTTTTCCCCCGGGTCTAGGGCTCCTCGTTGCGAGAACCGCAACTTCCCTCCGGTGACCCATCGCTTGGGCACCAGCTCGTTTGACTCAGTTGTATTTTATTTCTAAAATTTTTACTAAATTTTTCTTATTAATATTTGAGTTAATTAGGGTTCCTGACTTTAGTTTAAATATTTTTCCGGATGTTCTAGCTATCCGGACCGACACCGGTCACCAGAACAGTAGGATGTACGGAGTGGTTATCGGGAGGGTGTTACAAATTTGGCAAAATTGTCTTCATGAAAGTTGTTCCTTATTTTGTCTAGTTACATTTCCTTTTTTGAATCACTCCATTTCGAGTTTTGTAGCTCAAGTTATGTCCTAAACACCATAACTGGCCGGATTGGACAGAATCCAAAATTCTGGGCAAAACTTGTTCTGCCAAATTTGGCAACCTAAGTTTGGTTGGTAATTTGACTAGGTTATGGTTCGAATTTGGACTTGTGTTCTTCATGAAAGTTATAGGTATATGTCTCAGCTTTCTGCTGGTAAAATTTCAGGTTAATTGGACCTTTCTAACACTGTGTTATGACAAAATGAATAAATATTATTTATTTGATCATTTTGCCCAGGCAGAATGCAAGTCACCCGGATTAGGGCAATTTTTAGGTCAACTTGGTTTGGTTTTCTGAGCAGGGTTTCTTTAACAAAGTGGTGCCATTATGTATCTAGTTTCATGTCCAATTAGCCTTGAACCAATTGAACCTACACAATCCATGTTATAGCTACCCAAACCTGCTGGACTCACATCTAAACCTGTAGGGCACTCAAGGCAGCTTATCATTTCCAACATTCAATGACTCAATTCACTTCATATTAAGTTTAAAACTTACCAAATGGTTACTAATTGAATATTAAAATGTTCCTACACTATTATAGGAGCAAAACTCTAATTTGCTCAAAACCCTAAATTCTCAATTTTTCTACTCTTCCATTAACTTACAATTCAATGTGCTAAATGTTAAGTTCATATCAACGTCAGCTTATATACTCATTTAATCTAAAGAAATCATCAAAAATCTAATAAATCCATGGCTTCCAAAAATATAAAGTGAGTACATCAAAGGTTTTCATTTGAATTTCTTATAAATTTCAAATTAAATCAACTTTCTAGTCATGAATTTAAAGAGAGAGAAAGATATTGGACACTAACCTTATTAAAGCTCCCACTTGAGCTTGTTAATCTTCAAGATTTCTCCCTCTACTGGCTACCTAAAAGGTGATTTAGGGTGTGAGGATAAATTTTAGTGAAGTGAGGATGAGGTTTTATGGTGTAAAGGGTGAGGTTTTAGCAAGAAAAAGAGAAAGCTTTAATGGAGATAGTGAGGGAAAGAGAGGCTGCCAGAAATTGAAGGAGATGAGCAAAATGTTCTTTCGTTTTTTTGGTCTAATTTTGTGACACTTATCCCTTTTAATTACCTTGGTTAATTCCCATTGGTCAGGGTTTAATTTCATTCATTTATGACATCATGTTGATGTCATAAATGTGAGTTTTATTTTATTTCCATTTCTTTTCTTTTCTACTCATTTTTAATTCAATTTTTAGCAATATTTATTTATATTTTATGTCATACAAATTATTTACTTAACTGGACAAGTCGGCCAAAAATCATCTCTGGAGACGAAATGACCAAAATGCCCTCTGTTTGGCTTAACAGACTAAAATGATCTGTACCGATTGAAAAATTTTCTAATCATTTTCTTGGCATTCTAATGCCATAGAAACCTCAATGACCCTTCTCTAGAGTCCCAAAAATTATTTTATGAATTTTTCCCTGGGTCTAGGGCTCCTAGTTGCGAGAACCGCAACTTCCCACTGGGTTACCCATCGCTAGGGCACTAGCTCATTTAACTTGGTTGTATTTTATTTCTAAAATTTTTCATAAATTTTTCTTATTAATATTTGAGTTAATTATGGTTCCTCACTTTAGTTTAAATATTTTTTCGGACGTTTTAGCTATCCGGATCGACACTGATCATCGGAACAGTAGAATGTACGGAGTTGCTACAGGGAGGGTGTTACAACTCTTCCCCTCTCATTTAAATTTCATCCTCAAAATTTACCTGATACAAACAGTTGAGGGAACTATTGCCTCATCGTCTTTTCACTTTCCCATGTTGCCTCCTCGGTGTTGTGGTGCCTCCAAAGCACTTTCACCAATGGAATCTGCTTATTCCTCAACTCTTTCACTTCCCAAGCTAGGATCCGTATGTGTTCTTCTTCATATGTCAAATCCAGTTGTACTTCAATTTCTTCCATGGAGATGATATGTGAAGGATCTGAGCGGTATCTTCTTAGCATAGATACGTGGAACACATTATGGATCTTGCCCAGCTCTGGTGGTAAAGCTAGCCTGTAGGCTACTGGTCCTACACATTCAATGACGTCATATGGGCTAATGAACCTAGGGCTCAACTTACCTTTTCTTCCAAACCTTAGTACGTTCTTTCACGGTGACACCTTGAGGAACACTTTATCACCAACTGCATATTCTATTTCTTTTCTCTTTAGGTCGACATAAGATTTTTGTCTATCTGAGGTAACCTTCAGATTGGCTTTGATTAGCTTTACCTTCTCCTCAGTCTATTTCACCAGGTCTGGCCCTACCAGATTGTCTTTGCCCAATTTAGTCCAGCACACTGGAGTTCTACATTTCCTCCCATACAGTGCTTTATATGGGGCCATTTGGATGCTAGCTTAGTAGCTATTGTTGTATGCAAATTCTACCAGTGGGAGGTATCTATCCCAACTTCCCTTAAACTCAATGACACAACTCCTCAGCATATCCTCAAGGACCTGACATATATTTCATGTTATTATTATCATTTAAGTTCAATATTTGTGTTAGTTCAATTGGTTTCAATTGTTTACCTGGATTACTCTTTCTGATTGCCCATCCGTCTGAGGATGGAAAGCTGTGCTGAAGTGGAGTTGTGTACCCAAGGATTCATGCAATTTCTTCCAAAATCTCGATGTAAACCTTGGATCTCGATCAGATATAATGAAAAGTGGAATTCCATGCAGTCTAACTATCTCACTGATATACAATTCTGCTAACTTTTCCAATGAGTAGTCAGTCCGTACTGGCAGAAAGTGTGCTGACTTCTTCAATCTATCTACTATCACCCATACTGCATCATACTTCTTCTGGGTGAGAGGTAGACCACTTACAAAATCCATATTGACCCGATTCCATTTCCATTTAGGTATGCGTATAGGTTGTAGAAAACCCGATGGAACTTGATGTTCTGCCTTGATTTGCTGACATGTCAAGCATTTAGTCACATAGTCAGCTATGTCCTTCTTCATACCGGGCCACCAATAATGAAGCTTCAGGTCATGATACATTTTTGTGCTTCCTGGGTGCATAGCATAAACACTAGTGTGTGCCTCTTTCAGAATACTGGCTTTCAATTCCCCATCATCTGGTACACACACTCTTCCTTTGTAGTACAGACACCCATCTGCTTTCACCTCATAGTCAGTTGCTTTCCCTTCTGAGATTTTGCTCATAATAGTCGTTAACTTTTCATCTGCCTTCTGCCCATCTAAAATCTGCTGTAGCAGGTTTGGCCTCACTTGCAACTTAGCCAAAATAGCTCTATCTTGAGCCAAGGATAGACGGGCATTCAATGATCTCAAAGCTGTGATGGATTTTCTGCTCAAAGCATTGGCAACTACATTTGCCTTCCCAGGATGGTAGTCAATCACACAATCATAGTCCTTCAGGAACTCAATCCATCGCCTCTGTCTAAGGTTGAGCTCCTTCTGGGTTGGCAAGTATTTTAGGCTTTTGTGGTCTGTGTAAATGTAACACTTTTCACCATACAAGTAGTGCCTCCTTATCTTCAGTGTGAAGATAATTAGTACAAGATCATGGGTAGGGTAATTCTGTTCATGTGGCCTTAGTTGCCTGGAAGCATAGGCGACCACCTTCCCCTCTTGCATCAATACACACCCTAACCCATTATGAGAGGCATCACTGTAGACCATAAAGTCCTTTCCCGACACTTGCTTTGTTAACACTGGTGCCTCAGTCAACATAGCCTTCAACTTCTCAAAACTGGTCTGACACTTGTCATTCTAGTCAAATCTGACATTCTTGTGTAACAACTTGGTCATTGGAGCAGCTATTAATGAAAATCCCTTCACAAATCTTCTATAATATCCAACTAGCCCCAAGAAACTTCTGATCTTAGTTGTATTCCTGGGAGGCTTCCATTCCATCACTGTTTTTATCTTCTTGGGATCCACTCTAATCCCATCAGCTGACACTATGTGTCCATGGAATGCAATCTCATTCAACCAGAAGTCACACTTGGAAAACTTAGCATACAGCTTCTTTTCTCTCAGGGTTTGCAGAATAATCCTCAACTCCTCATCATGCTCTTCCCTGGTCTTGGAATACACCAAAATATCATCAATAAAGACCACTACGAACCGATCTAGGTATGGATGGAAGATACAGTTCATTAGGTCCATGAATTCCGCTGGTGCATTTGTTAGGCCAAAGGGCATCACCAGGAACTAATAATGCCCATACCGGGTCCTGAATGCAGTTTTTAGTACATTTGCATCCTTCACCCTCAACTGATGATACCGTGATCTGAGATCAATTTTGGAAAATACTCTTGCTGCCTTTAACTGATCAAACTGATCATCAATTCTAGGCAACATATATTTGTTCTTCACTGTTACTTTATTCAATTATCGATAATCAATGGATAACCTCAAAGTCCCATCCTTCTTCTTCACAAGCTGCACTGGAGCTCCCCATGGTGACACACTGGGGCATATGAACCTCTTATCTAGCAACTCCTGCAATTTTATTTTTAGTTCTTTCAATTCTGTGGGTGCCATCCTATAAGGAGCAATAGAGATCGGTGCTGTACCCGACAGTATCTCAATAGTAAATTCAACTTCCCTTTCTGGTGGCAAGCTAGGTAACTCTTCAGGGAACACATCGGGGAAATCCCTTACTGTGGGTATGTCACACAGATCTGGCTTAGCCTGCCTAGTATCCACCACATGTGCTAGGTAGGCTTCATAGCCTTTTCTCATTAGTTTTCTTGCCACTGTGGCTGAGATGAAATTGGACAAGAAATCTGTCCTTTCCCCCATAACTGTGATCTCATTACTCTCAGGAGTTGTCAAAGAAATTCTCTTCAATTTACAATCAATCATTGCCTGATGACGTGACAACTAGTCCATTCCCAAAATCATGTCAAAGTCATGGAAAGGCAACTCAATCAGGTTTGCCAAGAATTCATACCCCTGAATCCTTAATGGGCAACCTTTGTGCACTTTGTTCACTACTACACTGTGGCCTAATGGATTAGTGACCAGGATGTCTTGGTCACTCTCCCCTACTAGTATCCCCCTTTCTATGGGTAGGTTGATGCAGATGTATGAATGAGTGGATCCTGGATCCACCAATGCATGCAGAGATGTATTATAGAGGGAGAACATACCCCTGATGATATCCGGGACATCTTGCTCCTCCTGAGCTCTTATGGCATAGGCTTTGGCAGGTTCTCTGCCCTCAGGCCTCTCTGTTGGCTCAGATGCAGGCCTCTGTGATGGTCCCAATACCTCAGATTTGCCAGATTTCCTACCCTTTTGTGGTGCAGGAGCAGGTCTGTCTATTTGTGTTGGAGCAGCAGTAGCAGTTTTGCATGGACAATTTCTCAACTGATGCTCTGTTAACCCACACCTTAAGCAGGGACCAGTCACTCTCTAACACTTCCCCTTATGCTATTTCAGGGAATGCGAACATGCAGAAGATGCTAGGGCTGGTCCTCTGAACCCCGTCCTTGGAGAGCTGCCCACTGATGGTGTGGACTGACCTCTCCTAGGGGTAAACTGTGGCCTGGGCCCCTGAGACTAACCTTGACCTTGAAGTTGACCTAAACTCTGTGCAAGTGGACCTTTAAACTTCTTTCCTGGTGCAGGAGATGAGCTAAACTGACCCGGGCCCCTCTTCTGCTATCTCTCGCTTCTGGTCTACTCACTTATTCTAACCTTTTTAACTTTTAATGCAGCTTCCACTAACTTGGTGAAGTCTGTAATTCCCAAGGCAGTGATCATGATCTTTATGTTATCATTTAATCCCTCTTCAAATCTCTTATATCTCTTGGCTTCATTAGGGACTATCTCTCTTCCATAACGACTTAATCTGACAAATTCCTTTTCATACTCGACCACTGTCAACTGTCTCTGCCTCAGGTTAATGAACTCTCTTCTTCTCTCTTTTAGGTATACACTACCCACATATTTCTTCTTGAATTCTGAGATGAAGAAGTCCCAAGTTATTACTTCTGGCTGCACTTCACTAGACACTGTATCCCACCATTGGTAGGCATCATCTTGCAATAGAGATACAGCAGCTTCTAGATTTTATTCTGGAGTGCAGTGGAGTTGTTTTAAAACCCTTCCTGTTCTGTTCAACTAGTTTTCGGCTGCAATAGAATCATCTTCTCTCTTGCCAAAGAAATCCACTGCTCCAAATTTTCTCAATCTTTCCAGATGTGATTTCTGCTGTGGGGGTGGTGGTACTGGTGGCATTACCCTAACCATTTGTTTGAAGAATTCGGCCATTTGCTAGAACATGGCCTATCAAGGCTGAACAGGCTCTGCTAGAACTGGTGGAGCAGGTTCACCCCTACCCCCAGTCTCAGCTACTGCAGGTGGAGCATGACTCTCCACTTCCTCCTCAACTACCCTCTGAGATGTGGGGTCCATATCCTAATCAAAATAACAAAGTCAAATAGATCTGCATTAGTGTCACCTCGACTCTTACAAATGCAATGCATGGTATGGACTCAATCTAGGCTCAGAAATGCCTAAACCGTACTCTGATACCACTAAATGTGACACCCCTTACCCGTCTACAGTATAGTTGAGTAAGATATGTCACATAGTGTACCAGAACACCCTATTTTATTTTAATCATTTCTATCCTTCCTAATTTATTTCTTTCATAGTTATGAAGTATAATTCGTGAAATATCATTCATTGAAGTAATTTATTGAAATCATAAATTTATTTGAGGTTCCGCAAATTTTATGGAAAATCCGGCAGAGTACCGGCTAAAAATGGAAAAAACAGTTCTTCGGAACCTGAGAAAAACACTTCCAAAATTCTCAATCAATCCCAAACTCCATTTCATCAACAAAATCTCAATATTTCTCAAATATACTCCTAATTCTCATTCATTCATTTCATATGATATTCATGTATAAATCATAAATAAATATTCACTTTTTCATTCATAAACATAATTTTCACTATTTACATTGATAAAAAAATACATTACATGAGTCTCAATTTCACATGAGAAAATAAAAGTTAATTACAAAATATCAAAAAAAAACCTAGTGTCCTACCAATGCACTGATGATGGTGAGGTGACACGGACACTATGTAGAGCTGCAAAAGGTCTCACCCAATCTGTGGTCTACTGGGCTCTCGGTCGGTCTCTCCAGAACCTACACGTGGCAAAAAGCAACGCACTAAGCAATAATGCTTAGTAGTTCCAATAATAAAATAAAAAGAAATAACAAAAAATAAATATCCAGTGCAAGTTCTGATGTTCTATGCAGACAATTTTTCGATCATTATTGGTAATATTATTTATTTTGTACTTGTTATATTCATAATTTCATTAAATTTATTCACTTTCATTTTTGGTTGCCCAAGTAACCTATACTGGATGACTAGACTGGATAAATGGGTAAACTGGCACTGGGTATCTAATACCTCGGGCCGTCACACCATCAGTCACATATGCATCTCCCAGTGTGCAACAGAACAACTAATAAGCTGTAGTAACATTAGGCCCAAGGCCAAGTATCAGAATGGCTAAAAGCCATAAAATCACAGAATGGCATAATGCCATGTTCAGTACTACTAACTGAACCCTATTGGTATGCCAACTTATCCAAACCAATCTTGCTAGGTGTACTAGGGCATGTTACACTTTTAAATTGTACAATTCTTGAAATTTAAGTTTAGGTGTTACTATTTATTTCATTAGTCAGCTAAAATGTTGACTTTTGCATAGACAATAGGTACATTGATTCTAATACTCCCAACATACCACATTTTGCATTCTAAAATTGTTGGTATTGGTTTCCAATACCATTTCTAAGCATAGTGTTAGTTATTCAAAATTTTTAGATTTCAATATTCATATGTACTGTTCCATTGGTCATTTATATAGTAGGAATTTGGCAAAATTGTCTTCATGAAAGTTGTTCCTTATTTTGTTTAGTTACATTTCTTTTTTTGAATCACTCCATTTGGAGTTTTTTAGCTCAAGTTATGGTCTAAACACTATAACTGGCCGGATTGTACAGAATCCAAAATTCTGGGCAAAACTGGTTCAGCCAAATTTGGTAACATAAGTTTGATTGGAAATTTGACTAGGTTATTATCAGAATTTGGATTTGTGTTCTTCATGAAAGTTGTAGGTCTATGTCTCAGATTTCTGCTGGTAAAATTTTAGGTCAATTGGACCTTTCTACACTGAGTTATGATCAAATGAATAAACACTATTCATTTGGTCATTTTGCCCAGGCAGAATGCAAGTCACCCGGATTAGGGCAATTTTTAGGTCAACTTGGTTTGGTTTTCTGGGTAGGGTTTCTTCACCAAAGTGGTGCCATTATGTATCTAGTTTTATGTCCAATTGGCCCAATTGAACCTACACAATCCAAGTTATAGCTGCCCAAACTTGCTGGACTCACATCCAGACCTGCAGGGCACTCAAGGCAGCCTATCCTTTCCAACATTCAATGACTCAATTCACTTCATATTAAGTTTAAAACTTACCAAATGGTTACTAATTGATCATTAAAATGTTCCTAAACCATTATAGGAGCAAAACTCCAATTTGCTCAAAATCCTGAATTCTCAATTTCTCTACTCATCCATTAACTTACAATTCAATGTGCTAAATGTTAAGTTCATATTAAGGGCAGCTTATATACTCATTTAATCCAAAGAAATCATCAAAACTCTAATAAATCCATGGCTGCCAAAAATATAAAGTGAGTACATCAAAGGTTTTCATTTGAATTTCTTATAAATTTCAAATTAAATCAACTTTCTAGTCATGAATTTAAAGAGAGAGAAAGGTATTAGACACTAACCTTATTAAAGCTCCCACTTGAGCTTGTTAATCTTCAAGATTTATCCCTCTAATGGCTGCCTAAAGGTGATTTAGGGTGTGAGGATAAATTTTAGTGAACTGAGGATGAGGTTTTATGGTGCAAAGGGTGAGGTTTTAGCAAGAAAAAGAGAAAGCTTTAATGGAGACAGTGAGGGAAAGAGAGGCTGCCAGAAATTGAAGGAGATGAGCAGAGTGTTCTTTCATTTTTTTTGTCTAATTTTGTGATATTTATCCCTTTTAATTGGCTTGGTTAATTCCTATTGGTTAGGGTTTAATTTCATTCATTTATGACATCATGTTGATGTCATAAATATGAGTTTTATTTTATTTCCATTTCTTTTCTTTTATACCCATTTTTAATTTAATTTTTGGCTATATTTATTCATATTTTATGTCATACAAATTTTTTACTTAACTGGACAAGTCAGCCAAAAATCATGTCTAAAGACGAAATGACCAAAATGCCCTCTGTTTGGCTTAACAGACTAAAATGGTCTATACCGATTGAAAAATTTTTCTAAGCATTTTATTAGCATTCTAATGCCATAGAAACCTCAATGACCCTTCTCTAGAGTCCTAAAAATTATTTTATAAATTTTGCCTGGGGTCTAGGGCTCCTAGTTGCAAGAACCGCAACTTCCCACTAGGTTAACCATCGCTTGGGCACTGGCTCATTTAACTTGGTTGTATTTTATTTCTTAAATTTTTTCTAAATTTTTCTTATTAATATTTGAGTTAATTATGGTTCCTCACTTTAGTTTAAATATTTTTTCAGACGTTTCAGCTATCCAGACTGACACTGGTTACCGAAACAGTAGAATGTACGGAGTTGCTACAGGGAGAGTGTTACAAGAAGATGCAATCAAAGCTACCTCTTTTCCTTTATTGACTAGGGTATTCTTTTGGATAATAACCAGCATGTTGAGTAAACCAGCCAAGGTGCATTCTTGCTTAGTCATATAGAAATTTGTCACAAAATTCCCAAATGACTCAGGAAGGGACTGAAGGATCAAATCCATTTATAGAGGTACATTTTCTATTTATAATACATTTAAATATGTATTGATAGACCCTAATTATATTCACTCCTATATATGCATTGTACCTCCTGTTGAAAGAGGATATCGATAGATGGGTTAGAAGATGACATACTTGTCACCAACCCTATAGGCCATAATATGATGGTAGATTAACAACCAAAAAGGATCGTATTAAAGATAATGGATGGAAATAAGAAAGAGACTGTATATGAGATGAAAGAAGATGGGTGCAGAACTGAATGAGGATAAGTATAGGAAAAATCTGATCTATTAGGATATACTGTGGTAACTACGCAATGTTCTCAATGTTTGTGCTGTAAGCTGCAGATTATAGTACCGACTTGGGACTATTGTGTAGAGCTACGTATTTTCGATAGTAAATCGAGACAGGGATAAGATTGTAGAGCTAGGTTTAGTAAGACAAACTAAAGAGAAAGTGAAGTATTATAACACAAAAAAGCAGAGAGACAAAGAGATAGTGGTTCATCAATTATTTACACTAGGCAAATTTTGAGGACGAAATTTTATTTAGAGGGAAAGAATTGTAGCATCCTCATTGTAGGTAGTCCGTACGTTCTACTATTTCGACGACTAATGTCTATTCGGACAGTCAGAATATCTGGAACTACACTTAAACTAGAGTGAGGAGACATAAATTGATGAAATAAAGACCGAAAAAAATTAAGGGAAATAAAAGAAATGAAATGTAACTAGGTTAAAGGAGCCAGAACCACGACGATGGGTGACCATACCGAAAAGTTCCTGCATAGACAGTTGATGACCCCAGACTCGCAAGAAACTGTAGAAAATAATTTTCGAGACTTAATTAAAGGTTTACTGAGGTACAAATGACATTAAAAATGTCAAAGAAAATTTAGTTAATCTGTACAGATGAAAAGAAAAATGAAATAGACAGTATATAAATTAAAGGAACCATTGGATCAGGGATTTAGTCGGCATTTCCAAAAATGTTTGAATATAACCCAAAGAGGGGCATTTTGGTCATTTGGCACCTAGAGTCGACTTTTGACCCAAATGTCTATTAAAATGAGTGATATTAAAATTTTGAAAACCCCATGAAAACATGAAACTATATGTAATGTAATTTAAGGAACATAAGGGGGATTATTAGAAATATTAAAACTTTAATTATTGAAATTAATAAACAAATCTTAGTGGAGTATAAATAGCCATAAGGTGACAAACTTAATCCACTAAATGTCATCTTCTTCCTTATTTCATCTTCCATGGTTGAAACCCTTTCCCTATCTTCCTCCATGGATTCCTTCTTCCAAGATTAAAATCCCTCCCATTCTCACCATAAAACCCTAAGTCCACTTCAAAAAAATTCATTCCCACACCTTAAGGAAGCTCTAGGCAGCAAAAGAAAAGAGAAATCTTAAAGTTTTACAAGCTTGAGAAAATTCTTGAACAAGGTTAGTGCATGTTTTCTTTTCCTTTCTTTGTTCAATCTTGAATTGAGGTTGAAATGAGTAAGAATAACATGAAATTGAAAGAAAATGATAAGAAACTTTGGAACCCTCATTTCGGCTGCCTTGGAAAATATGGGAGTTTGATAAATTCATGCATGTAAATGGTGATTAGTGATGTTGATGGATAAGTAGATGAGTTGTATGTGTTAGAAATTTGATTGCATGTGTATGTTGTGATTGACAAATTGGAGTTAGGGTTTTGACCTAACTATTGGAGACTTTGTGTAATTACTGGAATTTGACTTTGTTGAATTGAATGGGTGATTTTTAGAAGTGCCATGAATATCAATTTGTAGTTTGGGAGTTGGAGGAAATGAAATTTGGAAGTGTACATTTTTCATGCAGGTTTGAGACTTTGTAATCTAGTGAATGTTTTGAGCCATAATTGAAATTGTATTGCTCCAATTGGTATGAGGCCAATTGGAGGTGAAATTAGACCCAAAATGCTCCATTTTTCATGAAGAAACCATGCTCAAATTCTACCCATAACTTGACCTAATTTCTGTCCTAATTTGGCTAACCATACAATGAATCCAAAAAAATGACCAAATGAATAGTACACATTCATTTGGTCATAACTCCCTCTAAACAGGTCCAAATAAGTTGACTTTTATACCATTAGAAAGCTTAGATATAGGACTACAACTTTCATGGACACAGAGCCCATAAATGCCTCTAACCAAACCAAATTGTTAGCCTAAGTTAAATCACAAAACTATCTAGAACCACATTGTCCAGAAATTGTTAGACATAGGCTTACCTGACCAGTTTTGGCAAAAAGGCTATAACTTGGTCTACAAAAATACAATTGCAATGAAACTAGTGGAAAAATTTCCACAAGACATAAATATACAATATTGGTATCTTAACCAAAATCCAGAAATCAAGGTAACTAGATCAGTTGGCTAGGTCAAGTTAGTATGCAAATTCTGAAAATTGCCCCTAGTGACCACTTGACCCCAGAATAGTCTTTAAGTTATATCTCCCACTAGAAAACTCCAATTAGGATGAGCCATATTGCTCTGGAAACATAAGAACTAGGGCTCCAATGTTTTTTTAGACACTTTCCTCAAATTATAAATGTAAAAATCCTAAAAGTTGAGTCAAATCCACTGACCTGAACTGGAATCCTATTGGCACAGGGCACTTGAGTCCAGGCTAGTTATTTGGCTATAAGTAATTTTACAAAACTTGAAAAATTACAATCCAAAATTTTGAGTGACCATAATACATAGGAAAACAAATTCTATGATGAACACCAAGCCTAAAAGTGGCTGAAACCTATTCAATTAAATTGATGAAATGTAACACCAAAATCAGCCTAGCTAAGGATCCAGAATTTGGAAATGAACTAGTTATGGTTATTTGAACATAACTTGAGTTCTAGAAATCCAAATGACATGATTTGAAAAGGGAAAACAAAGAAAAGATATAGAGGAACAACTTCTATGAAGGAAGTATGGCCAAACAGTGGCCACAAATTGATCAAATTGATAGGTAAAGTTAAGATATTAAAACTGAACCTAAAGAAAGGTTCATAAGACAAATAAATTTATGGTAGGGTTTTAACCCTAATATGTTACTAAACACAAAATTATATGAAATAGGTATATGGGACCCACTTTCACACTATAACTTGACATGAAATTTCTAATAAGTAATTGATCATGTTTAATTGCCCAAAGTAAACCTAGGCTTATGTATATAGTTTGGATCGATTGGTATACCAATTAGGGACTACAGATAGTAGTACTGCCTACATGAATAATCATTGACCAATAAAATATGTCTAATATGATTGTTCTACAGGCTATATGCCTGCCCATTGGCCATTGTGCCTAATTTTATTTCTGGCTTTAAAAGTTTACTCATTGGCCTTGTGTGTGATATGACAGTTGTATACAGGGTAGACATATGGAGGTCTAACCAATATACTCCAGTGTATCCAGCCTTTATAGTCTATTATAGGTTACTTGGGCACTAATATGATTTTAAAGAGACTAAAAATAAAATAAATGCACATATAAGATGCTGATAAATAAATTGACCCCAAAGTCAAATAAATCTTTAAAGACTTAGAATTCATGAAATTTTCCTAGAATTATTATTTTTAATTATTCAGTTATTTTTCTTTAAAGTTATACACCATTAAGCAATTTGCATAGCGCATTGGTATTGCATCGCATAGGTACTGGAGATCAGACACAGCTGTAGCAACAGCAGTAGCAGTAGTATTCTGACAGAGTTTTGACAGATCTGCCACCGTCTAGGTCACCTCAGTATTTTGTATTTTGTTGGTAGGGCCCATGTATTAGATTTTGCATTTTGGGTTATTATACATAAACATCATGTAATTAAATTTTGATATTGTAAATGAAATTGTAAATTATTGTGCATAAAATTTTATATGAATGATTATGAGTAAATTATATGAATGTTTGATGACATAACACGACACGAAAAATTATGAATGGAATATGATTATGTTGACAAGTAAATATTGGAACCCACCAGATGCTAATAAAATAGAGGATGTTCTTTCCGGGTTTCCACAGAAATAATTTGTGATAAAAAAAAATTTACCACATGTTTTCTATGAAGTTTAAAATTAACAATGGACAGGACAAGATAAGATAGGGTGCTCTGGCACCGAATGTGGCATGCTTTACTTGGCTACATTGTAGATGAGTAAGGGACATTACATTGTAATTTAATGTAAAGCTTGTAATTAAATTTTGAGTTTGTATAAAATTATATAAACTATGTATATTTTGTAAATTAATGAAATGTGAGAAAATTCATGTATGGAAATGGATGGAGTTGATTATGTGAATAAAAATATGGAAATTGATTGAGATGTTGGATTGATATAATTGAGACTATATTGTTGAAATATTTGAACAGGTGAATGTTTTAACAGGGAAAATATTAATAAAACAGGGGAGACTCTTGAAGTTTCTCCGAAAAAAAAAAGAGAAAAAAAATAGTAAATAAAAAAAATATTTCTGAACTAAATTTTGATAAAGCCAATGTGACAAAGAATTGAACTAAGGTAAGACTAAGTGCTCCGACACAGGTTGTGACATTCCTTTGCTTGGCTACACAGTAGACTGGGTAAGGGGGTGTTACACTTTTGGTCTTTGTAATGCCCCTGCAACTTTTCAAAGATGTATGATATACATTTTTTCTGATTATATTGAAAATATAATGGAAGTTTTTATGGATGATTTTTCTGTTTATGGAACCAGCTTTGATGAATGCTTAACTAACTTTCTAAAGTGCTTCAAAGATGTGAAGAGTTAAATCTAGTTCTTAACTAGGAAAATGCCATTTCATGGTAAGAGAGGGCATAATACTTGGGCACCTAATCTCAGAAAAAGGAATAGAAGTGGATAAGGCAAAGGTAGAGATCATTGAAAAAATACCATCACCTTCATTAGTCAAGGAAGTGCGAAGCTTTCTGGGGCATGCAGGCTTTTACAGAAGATTTTTTAAAGATTTCTCTAAAATAGTTAAGCCATTAACAAATTTGTTAAATCAGAATGTCCCCTTTGACTTTGATGAAAGCTGCCTTGTTGCATTTTGCAAGATAAAAGAAGCCCTCATCTTAGCACCAATAATGCAACCACTAGATTGGAAGCTGCCATTCAAGATAATGTGCGATGCAAGTGATTATGCAGTAGGGGCGGTGCTTGGACAAAAGAAATATAAGAAAGTTCATGCCATCTACTATGCCAGCAAAACACTTGATGATGCACAAGTCAACTATGCAACCATAGAAAAAAAAATTTCTAGCTGTTGTGTTTGCAATTGAATGGTTCAGATCTTACTTGGTTGGCTCTAGAGTTGTCATTTACACAGATCAAACTGCCATTAGGTACCTCCTAAACAAGAAAGAAGCAAAACCAAAGTTGATCAAATGGATTCTACTTTTACAAGAATTTGACCTTGAAGTTAAGGATAGAAAAGGATTCGGGAATGTGGTAGCTAACCATATATCCAGGCTCAAGCTTAAGGAACATAGGGACAACTTGGATAACCTACAAATTGATGATTCCTTTCTAGATGAATATTTGTTTGTAATCTCCCAAACCCCTTAGTATGCTGACTTTGTTAATTACCTTGTCTGCAGGGTTTTACCACCTAACTTGTCCTACTAGCAAAGGAAGAAATTCCTACATGAAGTGAGATATTACACATGGAAGGAACTCTGCTATACAAAAGATGTAATGATGGTTTAACAAGAAGATGCATACCAGAGGAGGAAGTGCAGAGTATCCTGTAACGCTGCCACTCATCACCTTATGGAGGACACCTTAGTACAACAAAAACAGCAGCCAAAATTCTATAAGCTAGGTTTTACTAGCCAAATCTATTCAAAGATGCACGATCCTTTGTCCTAACATGTGATCAATGCCAAAGAATAGGAAACATCTCGAAAAGGAATGAAATGCTACTGCACGGTATACTTGAAATAGAGCTATTTGATATATGGACAATAGACTTTATGGGTCCATTCCCATCTTTATTTGCAAATAAGTATATTCTGGTTGGTGTTGAATATGTATCAAAATGGATAGAAGTAATAGCGCCACCAACAAACGATGCCAGAGTGGTAACCAAATTCCTCAAAAAGTACATCTTCATAAGATATGGCACCCTAAGGGCAATTATTAATGATGGAGGAAGTCACTTTTGCAACTAGCAATTTGAGACATTACTAAAGAAGTATGGAGTGACTCATAAAGTGGCAACACCTTATCACCCTCAAACCAGTGGTCAAGTGGTAATTTCAAACAGGGAACTAAAGAAAATCCTTGAGAAAATAGTCAATTACTCAAGGAAGGATTGGTCTTTAAAATTAGATGATGCATTGTGGGCCTACCACACTGCATAAAAGACTCCTATTGGAACAACCCCCTTCCACTTAGTTTATGGGAAATCATGCCACCTCCCAGTCGAGCTTAAACACAAAGCCTATTGGGTAATTCAAACCCTAAATTTTGACTTCAAAGCTGCTGGAGAAAAAAAGACTACTATAGCTCAATGAACTAGAAGAAATTAGGTAAGACGCCTATGAAAATGCCAAAATCTTCAAAGACAAGACCAAAAGATGGCACAATAGGCACATAATCAGGAAAGAAATTAATGAAGGAGACTTTGTCCTGCTGTTTAACTCAAATCTGAAGCTCTTCCCAGGAAAACTGCAGTCAAGATGGTCGGACCCTTCAAAGTCACTAAAATCTTCCCCCATAGAGTAGTACAAATATGGAGTCAAACATCTGGTGCCTTCAAGCTTAATGGGCAGAGATTGAAGCAATATTTCTCAAGAGATGTAATTGAGAAAGGATTCACATAATCCTTTAGCAACCCTCCAATTTAATCTTAAAAGATGAAAGAAAGTCGAGCTAATGACTATAAACAAGCGCTACTTGGGAGGCAACCTAAGATTTTATATTTCTTTTATAAACTTTAATTTTCTATTCTTTTTGTTATTTCTCATTTTGTAGGCACCCCACTCTTCACATTGCACAAAGGATAAGAGGAACACAAAAAGGGAGAGGAGATCATCAAGTCTAATCCATGCAAGAGAGGAAAACATAACACAGGGGAGTATTATGTTGCTAACTTCCAATTGCATTCAGTTCTTTCACACAAAATAACTTAGCATAACCTTCTGGAGAAGAAACTACCCTTGAAGAGCAAAAAAAAAAAAAAAAATTAGCCGTGTAATGGTACATGCCCTGGTTAACATTCTGGACTATGAAAACTCATAGAAATAGGGATTCTAGAAAGTTACACAGATCACTCCATGTGAAGATACATGGGCTGTGTAACCAAAGAACCTAAAAAGTAGGGTTGGGACAACCAAGGGCAAAAACTTACATGGGCCTTGTTTCTCAGTGCATGGCCCATGTAAAATAGGAAATAAATAAATTCTTCGGCAGAAAGTTACACGGGTCACCCTGTGTAATAGTACATGACCCGTGTACTTGCCGAGAAAATGAGCAACAAAGACAGAAGTTTACATGGGTCATGTCATGTAGTGATATATGAACCTGTGTAAAATTTCATAGATTTCACAATGAAGAGGCGGGAAAGCGATTCCAAATGCCACCTCCATCCCTTTAAATTCCCTTTAATGGTTACCTACCCCTTCAACTCCTATAAAAACCCCTATTTCTAAAGATTTCCTCATAAGTTTCCCCTCTAATCTTGATTCCCCTCTCCAAACCCTAGAAATCCCTTCATCCCTTCTTGTCCCATGGCATCAACCAAGAGAGCCGCAAGTCAAGTCGGCTCCTCATCTTGAGGGGGACATGATTCTCTATCCCCTCCCTCACAACCTCTACCCTAATGCCCGAGAACTCTCTAAGCACCACTACAAGAGCCATAACCACAGTCTCCACAACCCCAACGACCACTAGCACCAAAATTCTCCATTGCTTGGCCCTTCTAAAACACCGAGACTTATGCACTAAGCTCGATAACCATAAAATTTCATCTACAAAGTATATGGATACTACCCTATTGGAAAGATTGGGGCTAAAAGTAGAGGTCGACATACTCCTTGATAGTATAGGTGGACTTGCTTTGCCCAAATCCGTTACCCCCCCTATAGGGACACCATCTTGGAATTCCTGGGAAGTTTTCAAGCCAACCTTTGGGTGAGTGATAGAGGTGATAGGGGGAGGATCAACTTTTGCCTCCTGGGAGTCAACCGTGTCTTGAACAGGGATGAATTCGATGCCATTTTTGGTTTTGATAGCTTAGGACACTAGGAAATCCTGCAAAATAGAAAGATAGACAACAATATTGAGTTCTAGAGAACCATTGCACTGAATTTGGAAATCTACAACTCTAGCAAATCGAAATCTAATGGATTAGCATGTGACGTCCCTTACCCGGTCTATAGTGTAGCCGAGCAAGACGTGCCACATTTGGTGCTGGAGCACCCTATTCTATCTTGTCTTATACCATATTAATTTAAATTCCATTTATTCATATTATCTCATGTGTTAATTTTTTTTAATTTTTTTTTATTTGGGGAAACGGACAAAGTTTCCTCTATTTTATTAACATTTGGCGAGTTTTACTAATTACCTGTTAAAATCTCATATCATACTATAATTTCAATATCATATTTAAATCATCATATCTGGTATTTTCATCATCAGCTCATATCATATGTCATACCATTCATTCATGTTAAATACCTTTCATTTCATTTATAAAATTCATATACAACAATTTATAATTTATATTACAGTCTCAAAATGAATTACATCTTTTACTTATGTACAGTGAATAAAAAGTACAAAACATGTAACCATGGGCCCTATGAAGTGTACAGCTGAGGTGGCTCTAACTCTAATATAGATCTACTCAAAATCTCTATCAGAGCACTACTGCTGCTACTGGTCTCCAGTACCTACACGTGGAAAATCAACGCGCTAAGCAATTTGCTCAGTGGTGCATAAAATAAATGAAAATATACTAAATAAATAATAATGCATATTCTGATGTGTAGAATCATTACAATGTGTATTTCTATTATTTTTGAGTTATTTCATAATTTTGGTTGCTCCATAGGAGCATATTAGTTTAATGGGATCTTTTTATGTAATTGTTTAATTTTAAAGCTTATTACTCATATTTGTGTCCAAGTAACCTTTGACAGACTATTCAGACTGGATACACGAGAGTACACTAGTTAGATACCCTATGTGCCTACCAAGTATAAATCATGTCATGTCAAGCACAAGGCCAGCGGGCAGGCATAAAGTCAGAAATTATATTAGGCTGAAAAGCCAGAAGTCATATCATATCAGGCATAAAGCCAGAGGAATAACCATATCAGATATATGTTGTCTGTCAATGATCATTCATGTGGGCAGTACTGTAATCTGTGGTCCCTAATTAGTATACCAATTGATCTAACCTATACACATAAGTCTAGGCATACATTAGGCAATTTAATAATATTATGTTATTTTATGCACTATTCAAGGTTACTAATCATTAGTACTATTCATGGGTACCATTCATTCCATTTGTGATGGGAATATAGGTCCCACATATATATTTATGTCACTTTTATGTTTAGTAAATCATTTATGTTACTTCCATACCATATAACAAGTGATTTCATGAACCTTTTTTAAGGTTCAGAAATGGTGTCTTAACTTTACCTAGCAAATTGATTAAGATGTAGACACTGTTTGGGCACAATTCCTCCATAAAAGTTGTTTCTCTATGTCTTATCTTTATTTTTCTTTTTGAATCATGTCATTTTCAATTTTAGAACTCAAGTTATGATCAATTTACCAAGATTGGTCTATTAACCATTTACCGTTCCAGAACGAGGCAGGTTCTAGAATCCTAATTTTATCCACCCATTTGGACATGTTACACTCATATTTAGGCCTAATGTCCTTCATTTGAGTTGTTCTTCTAAGTATTACGGTCACTCAGGTCTAAGAATCATTAAGTTTCAGGTTGTGTAGGGTGAGTTATAGCCAATTAATTGACCTAGACTCATGAACCCTGTACATTCAAGATTTCAGGTTCAGGTTAGTGTTTACAATTCCCATTTTAGGGTCCTTACACTCAAAATTTGAGTAAAGTTCCTAAACCAAAGTTGGATTCCTATTGCTTAAGTTTCCAGCATAGTTTGGCTCATCCCAATTGGAGTTTTCTAGTGGGAGATATGATATAAATATTGTTCTAGGGTCAAGTGGCTATGTAGTTCAATTTCAAAATTTGGAATACTGACTTGTCCTAAAAAATTGTCCAAGTTTCATTAGGTTTTGGGTTTTGGTCAAAACACCAAAATTATAGTTCTAGGTCTTATGGAGGTTTGGCTTTGGATTCACTACATTTTCAGTTTTGTGGACAGAGTTATGACATTTTTGCCAAAACTGGTCGGGTAGGTCAAAGTCCAGAATTTCAGGTCAGGTTCTAGTTCTAGTTAGAATTGTTAACCTAACTTGGTCTAGCAAATTGGTTAGGTTAAAGG